>NW_027423650.1:0-26022 GCF_048934315.1 Petromyzon marinus | reverse complement strand
TCGTCGTTGTTGTCGTTGTTATTGTCGCTGTTATTGTCGTTGTTGTCGTTGTTATTGTCGCTGTTATTGTCGTTGTTATTGTTGCTGTTATTGTCGCTGTTATTGTCGTTGTTATTGTCGTTGTTGTCGTTGTTATTGTCGCCGTTATTGTCGCTGTTATTGTCGCTGTTATTGTCGTTGTTGTCGTTGTTATTGTCGCTGTTATTGTCGCTGTTATTGTCGCTGGGCCGCGGTGTTTCTCTCTCCTCCTCTCTCCCGGCCGGTTCCCTGCACTGAACCCTGCACCCCCGGCTCCCCTAGGTCATCACTTCTGCGAAGCCCCTTGGGATGGTGGTTATATTTAGCTGCTGTATAACATTTAAATTGGTGTTGTTGTTGAGACAGACACGGACTGAACCGCGCACGCACCCGGACCGAAAGAGCAATGCGCAGAGACGGGGAGACGGCAAACGAGGATTCGGACCGCGACGGACAAGAGACAGGGGGACACAGTTTGAGGCAGACAAACAGAAAGACTACGGGACAAGGAGATGGATTGAGACATGGAGACAACAGAGAAAAAGACTTGAATGGGAAAACAAATTGAGACAAAGACACACACTGTCAATAACTCGGATACACAGGGAGACAGACACTCACACACGGAGACAGACAGCTGAGACAGAGACAGGAACTAGATTGTGATAGGAAAGCAGACTCAGACAGGGAGACAGACTGAGATGGGAGCACAGACTGGGAAAGTCACACACAGCCAATGGCTCAGATACAAAAAGACAGAGAAACTTGCACAAGGTGACTAAAAACAGGGAGACAGAGAGACAGGGAGACAGGGAACCTGACTGAGAGAGGTGTACAGACTTAGACAAGGAGAAAGATCAAGGCAGGAATACAAACGGAGACGGGGAGACAGATAAGAGACAGGGAGACAGCAGACAGAGAACCTGACTGAGAGAGGTGTACAGACTTAGACAAGGAGAAAGATCAAGGCAGGAATACAGACGGAGACGGGGAGACAGATAAGAGACAGGGAGACAGCAGACAGAGAACCTGACTGAGAGAGGTGTACAGACTTAGACAAGGAGAAAGATCAAGGCAGGAATACAAACGGAGACGGGGAGACAGATAAGAGACAGGGAGACAGCAGACAGAGAACCTGACTGAGAGAGGTGTACAGACTTAGACAAGGAGAAAGATCAAGGCAGGAATACAAACGGAGACGGGGAGACAGATAAGAGACAGGGAGACAGCAGACAGAGAACCTGACTGAGAGAGGTGTACAGACTTAGACAAGGAGAAAGATCAAGGCAGGAATACAAACGGAGACGGGGAGACAGATAAGAGACAGGGAGACAGCAGACAGAGAACCTGACTGAGAGAGGTGTACACACGGAGACGGCGAGCGCTCACATGATGGTGTAGAAGTCGTCGTCGACGAGGATCATGTCGGCCGCCTCCTTGCACACGTCCGTGCCGCTGCGTCCCATCGCCACGCCGATGTCCGCGGCCCTGAGCGCCACGGCGTCGTTCACCCCGTCGCCCGTCATCCCCACCACCTCCCCGTTCTTCTGCAGCGCCTGCGGGGCCCCGGCGTGGAGAGCCGCCCGCCCGTCGGTCGGCCGAGCGTTCGCCGCCCGCGTCGTCACCGCGCGAAGGTAAAGGGGCGCGGCCCCGCGGTGGCTCGCCACCCCTTCCCCCTACACTCCCACGCTAGTCAGACTTCTCGGAAAAGATCGGAGTAGCCACACTTTGCCGCACCGCACGCGACCTGCCGATCGCCGTGCGCGGCGTGACCCGTTCGCACACTGCTGGGCGGACAGAGGCGGGTGGGCGGGGGGCAGATTTCATAAACCTGCCCCGCCGGGTCAACTTCCTCGCCGGGGGATCGAATCGGCGACCTTCTGGACGGCAGGCGCAGAGTTCCGACCGTTACACTGCGGCAGAGTCCCCACCCGCTGCGCGTGTTTCATAAAATGTTTTAATATTTTCCCCCGATGTCATCCCGTCTCGTACGCACTGTTTGTGTACTCCGCGACGTTTGCCGTGCGAGACCGTGGAGATGGAGCAGCGGGAGCGGCCCAGGCAACTCCTACAGTGCCGAGTATTTTTGCGGAGTGCTCATCGTCAGGGAAACAATCGCGATGCACGCACGCACCCAGGCGGGGGACGCGTCCGTGGAGATTGCTCACGAGGCCCCGTGACGCGGAGATTCTGTGGGACATCGCCATCTGGGGGTCGCCGTCCGAGTCTCGTGCTCACCGACTCGTTTATATCATTATTCATCCGCTCCGTCTTGTTCGTAAAATGTTAGAATCGCACCCAATCGTAATGCGAGCATATCATTTGTATAAACGGTAAATGACAGATTAATACCCACAATCCAGTGCCCGCATCACGAGCGTAAGAAGCAATTTCAGTCGGTGATTCATAAGTGATTTTTTTTAGTTCGGCCAAGGAATGACGTGTTCTAATTTGCGTCGTAAGACCCTCCCCCCCCCCCACCTTAACATTGGCCGCGGAAAATCTGCACGTCAAGTTCAGCCGATGATCGGTGCATCGTCAACACGTGGCACGCGTCGGAACCGCACCGCGCGCCCCTGTCTGTCCAACGGACGTCTGAAGCCGCGACAGCGACAGCACGCCGTTCACGCCGCGGCCGGGGGCTCCGGCACGGCAAGCGCCGGCGGCACGACGGCACGGCCAGCGCCGGCGGCGCGACGTCACGAGCATTCCAAACGCCGCCGGGAGCGGCCCTTCGGCGGTCGCGACGCCACGGGCCGTGAGCGGCGAGCTCGCGCGTCGCTCACGACTCCGCCGCCTCATTAACGGAGCTTCAAAAGCCTCTCGCCCGACAGGCCGACGCGCGCGGCACGGACGCGTCGTGTGCGGGGTCAGCGCCGTTTGTTTCTCGGGTCGCGCGTCCCTTTAATGAGGCACGGGGCAAGCGGCGAGGCATTCTCATCAGACGAAAGCTCCATCACCTGGCGCCGCCGGCCCCGAGATCTCTGTGCCGCTGCGCTCGCCCCGTGGGGGGAAAAAATGCGAAACGTTTTGGCAACAAAACGCCAAGCAGACAGCATCCACAAACAACGATGTATAATTGGCCGGTGCAATTCGACGCTTAGGCTTCGTAATAAAACGAGGTTCACGTTAAAATACGTAGGGGCAGCGGGGTAACGAGCAGAGCGGAACACCGAGCTGCCGTGAGCCGTGTGGCACGTCCACCGACGTGCAACGAAACAACCAGCGGGGAAGGGAGACGAGGCTAACGGACAGCCGGCGGCCCGGGAGCTGCTGCCACCAGGAGCTGCGATTGCAACAAGGAAAGACTGGACACTGCGCAGTGAGCGATGGGCACTGAGCACAGGGGACTAGTGACTGGGCCCATGGCACAGGGTGCAGACTGAATGTACCTTTACGATCTTGAGCTTGTGCCTGGGGCTAGCTCGGTAGAACACGGACACCTGCAGCACAACAAAGGCGGACGCAATTCACAATCAAGGAAGAAAAATCACGCACGCGCATGGATTCTGTAACGCCTTCCGACACGCGTTTTTCCTCGGAAGTATTGAGTAGCGGTGTGGATGCCGACAGGCAGCCGTCAGGGCAATATGCATTTGCATATTCCAGTTAAGTCCTTTGTGTGCTGGTTTTTATCTGAAAGTTGCGGGTCACCCTATACTTAGCATGGCTGGTGTCCTTGTGTTTAAGCACTCAACTCCCGACCGCCATCGTCGTGAGATTAAGATTCGATATTTACCGACGAATTGATACGCGCCGACACCCCTAACGTCAGCGACGGCGGCACCGCAGCTCCGATTCCGATGCACGGCTAACATCAGTGGCGAGCCAAGTGCGACCCGCCCGGTCCCGGGCACCATGGCACGCTTGGGCAACCCCCAGAGCCGACGCGGCGCGGAGAGCTTTTCATCCACCAGTGGAGGGACGACAGGCTAAACGTGTTACGCAAGAGACACGCCGCGACACCTTTAACCGATAAACCCTCAACAGCTCCACGTGAGGAAGAGCACGCGGGGCCGAGTTCAGCGGTAGAGTGCGACAGAGAGGCCGTGGGAAACCCGGACACGCTGGACGTCGCCGCACATCTAGAGAGAGAGAGGGGGCGACGCATGGCTGGCGGGAGTGGCGCACGCAGTCAATTTTGGAGTGGCCAAATTGACTCCACCTAAGGACTGCCACTCAATTTGGGAATTAAAAACCGTTTGTGTAGATATTCTGTGTTGTGAAATTTTGTACATCTGTCGTGTCAGGGATTATCGTTTACAATACTCATTATTTAAACATTAAAATATATATTTGCCATAAAATATAACTGCTGGATGACGGCCTCCCCAAGCCGGCGCGATCCTGCGATGTAAGAATCCACGTAGCACCTGCAGACGAGCCGATTTCAGTGCTCCATCTCCACGCTAGACGTTACATCCTTCGGCTGCCACCCTATCATTATCCCAGCCAGCGCCATATCCTGCCTGAGCGCGCCCACACGTAACACGTTGCACGTGTTGATCATTTTATCGGTCGTCTAAATATTTGAGGGTGGCCTCTGGTAGCAACTGAGTGGGGGTGTCGGTCTGGCGGGGGGTGGGTGGGGGGGGACGCGTGCTCGTCCTCACCTTGCGGATGATCTGGGAGAGTTGCGTCGTCTCCATCAGGTCCATCTCCTCCCCGGAGATGGCGGCTCCGCCGCCATTGGAGGACAGCCCGAGGCGGTTGGCTGCCGCGAAAATCACGAAGCCACGGTCAGCGGGACGGCCACGAGGGGACCTCCGTCTCAACAACGGACCACGGCGCAACGGAACTCGCGCGCACGTTGACGGCACGGCCGCCAACTGCGACCCCGCCGAAGATGGGACGAGCGCGCGCCCGGACGCCGGCGCCGCCGTCCGCGCCGCACGTTCGCTTGTGCCCGTCACCCCCGTACCTATGGCGACGGCGGTCTCCATGGAGTCGCCGGTGACCATTTTGACGGAGACGCCCGAGGAGACGAGGATGGCGACGGACTTGCGCACGCCGGGCCGCGGGGGGTCGATGATGCCCACGAGGCCCAGGAAGGTCAGCTGGCCCAGCTCGGGCCCCGAGGCCATGGCCAGCACTGCAGGGACACACGACCCCACGGCCCGCTCGGTCCCAGCGTGGCCCGGCCGCTCACGCCGAAGGGCAACTCCGAGCCACCGACAGTTGCTCGCAGTCACTCACAGTTGCTTACACGCTCTCTCATTCACTAGCGGTCAGTGCCGGTTGTTCCTGGTGACCCCCAGGTATTCCCCATGACTCTCAAGCACTCCCAGTCACTGCCAATGACCACTTGGGATAGCGACGACTTGGGGTGGCCTTTATCCAGCATTGCTTATGCTGATGATGCTGATGAGAACTGCGAGCAGTCACACTCATCTTCGTCACGATGCCCGAGGCCGGTATTTACGCATGACATGTTTAGCGGAAGAATTTGGGGGAGCAGGGGTTGGGGGGGGGGGGAAGGGGGCTGACCGCGTAGGCCGCTGGCGCCCATGTAGGTCTCCTCCTGCTTGTAGAGCACCAGCTGCTGGGCGGACAGCGGCAGCGTGTGCCCCTGGCCACGGAAGGAGCAGCACATGTCGATGACGCGCTCGAATGCGCCCTTCACGAAGTAGACCTCCGCCTTGTCCTGCGCACCGCACTGCACACACAGCTCGCCCGATCGGCACGGCGCCCTGACACCGCACGAGCAGCTCGCCCGTCGGCACGGCGCGCCACTCCACCCGCCGGTAGAAGCTCCACCGCCACTTAACACGAAACTATTTTTATCTTACCAGGTAAGGCCCACTGAGCTAGATAGCTTTTTTTCAGAAGTGACCTGGCCACAAATGATAGCTCAACGAGAAGTGGCTTATCACGTGGAAATTTACAGCAGCCAAATACTCTGAACGCGTGATGCTAATGCTAAATGTGGAGGGAAAAACCGGAGGATCCGGAGAAAAATCGACGCGACCACAGGGAGAACATGCAAACTCCAAATATACAGCAGGCGTCAGGGTCGGGATTGAACCCACAACCTCCTGTATACGAGGTAAGGGAGTTAAGGTCACGTGACCACGGCGCCGTACTTAGCAAGTCGAGCCGAGCCCTAAACCCTCAGCTAACTTAACTCTAGCCTAACTTGGCTCTCATCTGAACCTACTTAATCCTCACATAAGGCTAACTTGACCCTCGCTCTTACCCTCGTCACCTCCTATCTCCAACCCTGTGGCCTAGCCTCGTACTCGCCTAACTTGTTACTCTACTCATTTATCCAGGGGAACCACACTGAGCCCTTCGGACTCTGTTTGAAGACCTTCCTGCCACATTGGGGTTTATGTGAAGATGTTGTGAGCCAATGAATGATGAGCTGTGTTTATTAAACACGTGAGAGAAAACCGGAGCACCCGGAGATAACCCATAATGCGCGAGGAGGCAACACTATCCCCGTGCAGATGGAAGCAGATGGCGATACGTCCACTTTGCTGTACGGCCTTCTACTGGCACGCCAGGGTACAGGCACCTCCTCGACACCTACCGGTAGAAAGGCGTTTCACACAACATCCGTGGCGGTGATTCACCAACCCTTGCTGCTGCTGCTGCCTCCACAGTGCTGGATCACAGGCAGCAGGCACGCGCAGCAGCAGCAGCCAGCACAGCCACCACCGCCACCCGGCTCACACCAACCTACCTTGAGGCTAACCCCATCCGAAACACAGTTTGTCCGTAATACAACGAAACTCTGTACACTGCCGAGTGTATGGATGTACGTTTAATTTCTTTAGCACCGTACGTAGCAAACCGTGCTAATTGGAGGTGCGGGGTGAAGGAATATGTGCGATCCTTGACCTACGCCTGTGCACGGTGCCTTTAATCCCAAGCAGGGATGGGCGACGGGGGGGGGGGGGGGCGGGCAACGCGTGGCCGCGTGGGGGGGGGGGTGGCTTTACCTGCTTTGTCTTGTGCACGCACTTCACCGCCATCCACTTCTGCTCGGAGCTGAAGGGGATCTCCCTCCTCCTGATGTACTCTCCCCGTACGTCCGCCAGGCCCATCTTTACGGAGGCGTCGCGTTACAGGGCGAGAAGCACAATCACTATCGACACCATCACTAGGCAATGTGATGCGATGAACTGTGACGATCCGTGGTCACGAGTGGATTCAAGGATAGGTTATTTTTGGTCTCAGTTTTGCCGTCTCATCTGTAATGTGTCAAACGAAGCTGTCTCGTTTGCACAATCCCGTTTACTCCGCGAGCTCGGATGTAACAGCAGTGTGCTACATGTATATCATTTCCATGAATTGTAAATAACCGATGCTGAGCGCAAAAATCCATTTTAATCAATGAATCAATGCATCGTTGTGTGCCCAATCATCACCACCACGGCCTGCCAAGGCAAAACAGGCTGCACCCGAGTCAAGAGCCGCATTGCTCACAGGGCTATACCTAATAAATGAAACTAAAACAGGGAACGGAACGGCGTTTCTGGGAACAATCCGGCAGTTAATCACCCATCAATCGGCTTCTAAATGCGGCCAGGGGACCAGAGAACAATGGGCACACGCACGGCGACATCCCACACGGCGTCCCGCGCACTCAATCGAGGCCCCACCCCATGTTAGCCTATGGGTCTCTACATCAGTCTATGGGTCTCGGTGGGGTAGTAAGGTGGTTGGCGTCGGCCCCGGTGCCAGAAATTAATTGAGGGTCGTCCGTCCAATTTTCCCCTCCAATCTTTGTAACCCGGGGCCTGGACTCCTCGGGCTCCTGGGCCCGGGCGCAGTGGCACCACCCACGCACTCGAGAGCCACGTCGCGGACGTCACGCGGTCGTTGCCGTCCACCCGTGGCCTCACCTTCATGGCGAGCACGAGCAGGGCGCCCTCCGTGGGCTGCCCCATCAGGGCCTTGTCGCTGCGGATGATGGCGTCGTTGCAGATGCACCCGGCCTGCACGCGGTTCAGGCCACATGGCTATGAACGTCAGCCCACCGGTCGCACTTCGTTCGGGACGAGCGGGCAGCCCGTCCCCATGAACGGGACGGGGGCGTTGGCATAGGTCCTGGCGCGAGCAATTAATTACGGCCCCCGCCTTCTTCCTAGCCCAAAACCTGGGCCCCAGAGCAGTTGCACCTATTGCACACTCGATAGCTACACCACCGGGATGGGGGCGATGTGATGCTCGCGCTCACACCGTTACCTCAACCCAGGTGATTCACTCACGGACAACCGAGAACTAATTGCATACACGCGTAATAGATGCACGACAATGACCCCGTGTAGCCTTCACAGACTGCTTGGGCAAAAGCAACTACGAAGTCCAGCACGGTAAACTCGTAAGTGATGTGTCAAGCGCCACGCCCGACCGCATTTTTCTCTCCAGTGGTGAAGTTTACACACCGCTCCAAGTAATAATTTGAGGCCGAGTTGACCTAGAAGAGGCCCAAGACTGGTTCAGATAATCGCCACTGGTGTTGAACGTGAGCGGGAAACGAACTCGGGTCGCCGGGTTCGTAGCGCAGCGTGCTAACGGCTGCGCTACAAACTCCACGCTACATCATGTACACACACACAGAGACACACAGAGACAGACAGAGACAGACACAGACACACGTGGGACAGCACTGCGGGTGGCGAGGAGCCTCCCCCCCACCCCCCACCTCGACAACGCTGGCGATGGACGCGTGGGAGTAGCCGTGCACGATCTCCCCCTCCACCCGCACCTCCCCGTCCACGTTGTAGCCCACGCCGGTCACCTGGAGCAAGCGCACGCAGCAAACCACACGCAGCAAACCACGCGCTTACACAACTCCCACAACGAACGGTGGCCGCGCAGCGCCGCACAATTCGCACCAGGGTCAGCCTCGGGTCGGCATAAAGGTCCCCCTCGGGTGAGAGGTCACTGGTCACCTCTGCGTGCAACCCGTCCGCCGTACAGATGTGCGTCGCGGTCATCTCGTTCTTGGTCAGCGTCCCCGTCTTGTCCGAGCAAATCACCGTACAGCAGCCTGCGGTGGACACCGGGGGTGGGGGCGCACAGACACACGCACGGGGTCACATGAGGCCACATGGGACACAGGATCACAGGGGCAGACGAGGAGAAAGGAGCGGACTGGCTCAGCACTGTCGTTGGGGGCCACACTCCCACAGAAACGCAACGAGAGAAGGACAGCAGTGTTCCCGAGGGCCACGCCCACCTCGAAGACGACGGGGGCGTTGTTATGAACTCACGCTGCTCATTGTAATATCACCAATCCCGCTTCTAACCTGCCCCAACGGTGCACGCTCCCAAAGGTTCTTATTGCACTTCGAGTCGGCTTACTGGAGACACTTACCGAGAAAGGGAGCTCAATATTTGTGTCAATCGAAGCATTTAATTTTTAAACGCAGGGTCGCGTGTCGGGGTCGCGTGCCAGGGTCGCGTGCCGGGGTCGCGTGCCGGGGTCGCGTGCCGGGGTCGCGTGCCGGGGTCGTACCCAGAGTCTCCACGGTGGGCAGCTTCTTGACGATGGCTCTCTTCTTGGCCATACGCATGACCCCGAGCGCCAGCGTCACCGTCACCACGATCGGGAGGCCCTCGGGGATGGCGGCCACCGCCAGGCTGCAGCGAGACAAACGGCGTCGCTCGGCTCAAAGCCGGCCACGCGCCGCAGCCGCCGCGACACGCTCTCACCCAGAAGCGTGCCATCGCAAACTCCACCGCCGTACCAATCCAATCCAACACCAGCACACCGCCACAGTGCTGCGCAATGTGCCACCACCGCGCTCTTCACCACAAGCCTCAGTGTCACAGTCGCCATACTGCATCGGCACACCCCCACAGCAACTTCTACCACCAACCCACACCTGTTCCCCTGCAAATCCACCAACTACCCACACCTCCAAGACATCACGACCACACATCACCACCACTAGACATCCAGCCACAAACACCGCCAGTAGGCCCCCACCAGTACACCACCGCCTCTATACACCACACTATCATGCCACTGGCCACAATTGGGGCCATTGCGTGAGCGAGCGTACCTGACGCCGATGGTGAACATGTCCAGGATGTGCTTGCCTTGCAGCCACCCGATGAGCATGATCAAACCTGGACACAGGCACACAAAAGATAAAGATCTCCCTGTAGCCTAAACAGATTGCTGGGGAAAGTGCTGTTCGCGACCACCTCTTAAGGCCGGCACGTCACACGAGGGGGTGGGTGGCCAGCACAACGCCCGGCTGCCTTTGTATCCCCAGCGGCGATGTTTACAACACACCACCGCACCAGGAACTCATTCGAGACTGAGTCGACCTAGGGGAGGCCTAGGACTGGTTCAGATAGTCGCCACTGGTGTTGGCGGCCGTGAGCGGAAATCGAATCCGCACGTGCGAAGACAGTCACACACGCACAGCGCGTGCGCTGCACTGTGCGTGTGGCGAGAGTCACGGCATTGTGTTTGTCGAAGCTGGAGCACAACGCGGAGCTTGGTGTGAGCCACAACTCACCGATGATGCACAGGGAGTAGAAGGAGAGCTGCTTGCCCAGCCGGTCCATGCTCTTCTGCAGCGGGGTCTTCGGGGCCTTCAATGCAAGAAAGCAACACCACGTGACTTGTACGTATTTATTTGTCCTCAATTTGATCGCGATTGCGCTATCGGCGTCACGTCACGAATAATCCGTTCGCATCTCCGGCAGAGCGCCGCGACCTTCGTGTTCCAGAATGGCCCAGCAGAAACGGATATTGCAGCGCTACCTCCGAGATCCCTTCAAACGACCTCCGGTCTAAACGGGGAGCGCACGCGTCACGTGCGGTGCAAGCCGACCCTCACCTCCTCAGCTTGCATCATCTTGAAGACTTCTCCAAACTCCGAATTCTCGCCAGTCCCAATGACAATTCCCTGCCGAGACAAAGCGGCACCGGCGTCGGCGTCCTGGGTCACGCGGGGCGTCCTGGGTCACGCGGGCGTCCTGGGTCACGCGGGGCGTCCTGGGTCACGCGGGGCGTCCTGGGTCACGCGGGGCGTCCTGGGTCACGCGGGGCGTCCTGGGTCACGCGGGGCGTCCTGGGTCACGCGGGGCGTCCTGGGTCACGCGGGCGTCCTGGGTCACGCGGGCGTCCTGGGTCACGCGGGGCGTCCTGGGTCACGCGGGGCGTCCTGGGTCACGCGGGGCGTCCTGGGTCACGCGGGGCGTCCTGGGTCACGCGGGGCGTCCTGGGTCACGCGGGGCGTCCTGGGTCACGCGGGGCGTCCTGGGTCACGCGGGGCGTCCTGGGTCACGCGGGGCGTCCTGGGTCACGCGGGGCGTCCTGGGTCACGCGGGGCGTCCTGGGTCACGGGGGCGTCCTGGGTCACGCGGGGCGTCCTGGGTCACGCGGGGCGTCCTGGGGTCACGCGGGGCGTCCTGGGTCACGCGGGGCGTCCTGGGTCACGCGGGGCGTCCTGGGTCACGCGGGGCGTCCTGGGTCACGCGGGGCGTCTGGGTCACGCGGGGCGTCCTGGGTCACGCGGGGCGTCCTGGGTCACGCGGGGCGTCCTGGGTCACGCGGGGCGTCCTGGGTCACGCGGGGCGTCCTGGTCACGCGGGCGTCCTGGGTCACGCGGGGCGTCCTGGGTCACGCGGGGCGTCCTGGGTCACGCGGGGCGTCCTGGGTCACGCGGGGCGTCCTGGGTCACGCGGGGCGTCCTGGGTCACGCGGGGCGTCCTGGGTCACGCGGGGCGTCCTGGGTCACGCGGGGCGTCCTGGGTCACGGGGGCGTCCTGGGTCACGCGGGGCGTCTGGGTCACGCGGGGCGTCCTGGGTCACGCGGGGCGTCCTGGGTCACGCGGGCGTCCTGGGTCACGCGGGCGCGTCCTGGGTCACGCGGGGCGTCCTGGGTCACCGGGGGCGTCCTGGGTCACGCGGGGCGTCCTGGGTCACGCGGGGCGTCCTGGGTCACGCGGGGCGTCTGGGTCACGCGGGCGTCCTGGGTCACGCGGGGCGTCCTGGGTCACGCGGGGCGTCCTGGGTCACGCGGGGCGTCCTGGGTCACGCGGGGCGTCCTGGGTCACGCGGGGCGTCCTGGGTCACGCGGGGCGTCCTGGGTCACGCGGGGCGTCCTGGGTCACGCGGGGCGTCCTGGGTCACGCGGGGCGTCCTGGGTCACGCGGGGCGTCCTGGGTCACGCGGGGCGTCCTGGGTCACGCGGGGCGTCCTGGGTCACGCGGGGCGTCCTGGGTCACGCGGGGCGTCCTGGGTCACGCGGGGCGTCCTGGGTCACGCGGGGCGTCCTGGGTCACGCGGGGCGTCCTGGGTCACGCGGGGCGTCCTGGGTCACGCGGGGCGTCCTGGGTCACGCGGGCGGTCCTGGGTCACGCGGGGCGTCCTGGGTCACGCGGGGCGTCCTGGGTCACGCGGGGCGTCCTGGGTCACGCGGGGCGTCCTGGGTCACGCGGGGCGTCCTGGGTCACGCGGGGCGTCCTGGGTCACGCGGGGCGTCCTGGGTCACGCGGGGCGTCCTGGGTCACGCGGGGCGTCCTGGGTCACGCGGGGCGTCCTGGGTCACGCGGGGCGTCCTGGGTCACGCGGGGCGTCCTGGGTCACGCGGGCGTCCTGGGTCACGCGGGGCGTCCTGGGTCACGCGGGGCGTCCTGGGTCACGCGGGGCGTCCTGGGTCACGCGGGGCGTCCTGGGTCACGCGGGCGTCCTGGGTCACGCGGGGCGTCCTGGGTCACGCGGGGCGTCCTGGGTCACGCGGGGCGTCCTGGGTCACGCGGGGCGTCCTGGGTCACGCGGGGCGTCCTGGGTCACGCGGGGCGTCCTGGGTCACGCGGGGCGTCCTGGGTCACGCGGGGCGTCCTGGGTCACGCGGGGCGTCCTGGGTCACGCGGGGCGTCCCTGGGGTCACGCGGGGCGTCCTGGGTCACGCGGGGCGTCCTGGGTCACGCGGGGCGTCCTGGGTCACGCGGGGCGTCCTGGGTCACGCGGGGCGTCCTGGGCACGCGGGGCGTCCTGGGTCACGCGGGGCGTCCTGGGTCACGCGGGGCGTCCTGGGTCACGCGGGGCGTCCTGGGTCACGCGGGGCGTCCTGGGTCACGCGGGGCGTCCTGGGTCACGCGGGGCGTCCTGGGTCACGCGGGGCGTCCTGGGTCACGCGGGGCGTCCTGGGTCACGCGGGGCGTCCTGGGTCACGCGGGGCGTCCTGGGTCACGCGGGGCGTCCTGGGTCACGCGGGGCGTCCTGGGTCACGCGGGCGTCCTGGGTCACGCGGGGCGTCCTGGGTCACGCGGGGCGTCCTGGGTCACGCGGGGCGTCCTGGGTCACGCGGGGCGTCCTGGGTCACGCGGGGCGTCCTGGGTCACGCGGGGCGTCCTGGGTCACGCGGGGCGTCCTGGGTCACGCGGGGCGTCCTGGGTCACGCGGGGCGTCCTGGGTCACGCGGGGCGTCCTGGGTCACGCGGGGCGTCCTGGGTCACGCGGGGCGTCCTGGGTCACGCGGGGCGTCCTGGGTCACGCGGGGCGTCCTGGGTCACGCGGGCTTCCTGGGTCACGCGGGGCGTCCTGGGTCACGCGGGGCGTCCTGGGTCACGCGGGGCGTCCTGGGTCACGCGGGGCGTCCCTGGGTCACGCGGGGCGTCCTGGGTCACGCGGGGCGTCCTGGGTCAACGCGGGGCGTCCTGGGTCACGCGGGGCGTCCTGGGTCACGCGGGGCGTCCTGGGTCACGCGGGGCGTCCTGGGTCACGCGGGGCGTCCTGGGTCACGCGGGGCGTCCTGGGTCACGCGGGGCGTCCTGGGTCACGCGGGGCGTCCTGGGTCACGCGGGGCGTCCTGGGTCACGCGGGGCGTCCTGGGTCACGCGGGGCGTCCTGGGTCACGCGGGGCGTCCTGGGTCACGCGGGGCGTCCTGGGTCACGCGGGGCGTCCTGGGTCACGCGGGGCGTCCTGGGTCACGCGGGGCGTCCTGGGTCACGCGGGGCGTCCTGGGTCACGCGGGGCGTCCTGGGTCACGCGGGGCGTCCTGGGTCACGCGGGGCGTCCTGGGTCACGCGGGGCGTCCTGGGTCACGCGGGGCGTCCTGGGTCACGCGGGGCGTCCTGGGTCACGCGGGGCGTCCTGGGTCACGCGGGGCGTCCTGGGTCACGCGGGGCGTCCTGGGTCACGCGGGCGTCCTGGGTCACGCGGGGCGTCCTGGGTCACGCGGGCGTCCTGGGTCACGCGGGGCGTCCTGGGTCACGCGGGGCGTCCTGGGTCACGCGGGGCGTCCTGGGTCACGCGGGGCGTCCTGGGGTCACGCGGGGCGTCCTGGGTCACGCGGGGCGTCCTGGGTCACGCGGGGCGTCCTGGGTCACGCGGGGCGTCCTGGGTCACGCGGGGCGTCCTGGGTCACGCGGGGCGTCCTGGGTCACGCGGGGCGTCCTGGGTCACGCGGGGCGTCCTGGGTCACGCGGGGCGTCCTGGGTCACGCGGGGCGTCCTGGGTCACGCGGGGCGTCCTGGTCACGCGGGGCGTCCTGGGTCACGCGGGGCGTCCTGGGTCACGCGGGGCGTCCTGGGTCACGCGGGGCGTCCTGGGTCACGCGGGGCGTCCTGGGTCACGCGGGGCGTCCTGGGTCACGCGGGGCGTCCTGGGTCACGCGGGGCGTCCTGGGTCACGCGGGCGTCCTGGGTCACGCGGGGCGTCCTGGGTCACGCGGGGCGTCCTGGGTCACGCGGGGCGTCCTGGGTCACGCGGGGCGTCCTGGGTCACGCGGGGCGTCCTGGGTCACGCGGGGCGTCCTGGGTCACGCGGGGCGTCCTGGGTCACGCGGGGCGTCCTGGGTCACGCGGGGCGTCCTGGGTCACGCGGGGCGTCCTGGGTCACGCGGGGCGTCCTGGGTCACGCGGGGCGTCCTGGGTCACGCGGGGCGTCCTGGGTCACGCGGGGCGTCCTGGGTCACGCGGGGCGTCCTGGGTCACGCGGGGCGTCCTGGGTCACGCGGGGCGTCCTGGGTCACGCGGGGCGTCCTGGGTCACGCGGGGCGTCCTGGGTCACGCGGGGCGTCCTGGGTCACGCGGGGCGTCCTGGGTCACGCGGGGCGTCCTGGGTCACGCGGGGCGTCCTGGGTCACGCGGGGCGTCCTGGGTCACGCGGGGCGTCCTGGGTCACGCGGGGCGTCCTGGGTCACGCGGGGCGTCCTGGGTCACGCGGGGCGTCCTGGGTCACGCGGGGCGTCCTGGGTCACGCGGGCGTCCTGGGTCACGCGGGGCGTCCTGGGTCACGCGGGGCGTCCTGGGTCACGCGGGGCGTCCTGGGTCACGCGGGGCGTCCTGGGTCACGCGGGGCGTCCTGGGTCACGCGGGGCGTCCTGGGTCACGCGGGGCGTCCTGGGTCACGCGGGGCGTCCTGGGTCACGCGGGGCGTCCTGGGTCACGCGGGGCGTCCTGGGTCACGCGGGGCGTCCTGGGTCACGCGGGGCGTCCTGGGTCACGCGGGGCGTCCTGGGTCACGCGGGGCGTCCTGGGTCACGCGGGGCGTCCTGGGTCACGCGGGGCGTCCTGGGTCACGCGGGCGTCCGTGGGGTCACGACGGGGCGTCCTGGGTCACGCGGGGCGTCCCTGGGTCACGCGGGGCGTCCTGGGTCACGCGGGGCGTCCTGGGTCACGCGGGGCGTCCTGGGTCACGCGGGGCGCCTGGGTCACGCGGGGCGTCCTGGGTCACGCGGGGCGTCCTGGGTCACGCGGGGCGTCCTGGGTCACGCGGGGCGTCCTGGGTCACGCGGGGCGTCCTGGGTCACGCCGGGCGTCCTGGGTCACGCGGGGCGTCTGGGTCACGCCGGGCGTCCTGGGTCACGCCGGGCGTCCTGGGTCACGCCGGGCGTCCTGGGTCACGCCGGGCGTCCTGGGTCACGCCGGGCGTCCTGGGTCACGCCGGGCGTCCTGGGTCACGCCGGCGTCCTGGGTCACGCCGGGCGTCCTGGGTCACGCCGGGCGTCCTGGGTCACGCCGGGCGTCCTGGGTCACGCCGGGCGTCCTGGGTCACGCCGGGCGTCCTGGGTCACGCCGGGCGTCCTGGGTCACGCCGGGCGTCCTGGGTCACGCCGGGCGTCCTGGGTCACGCCGGGCGTCCTGGGTCACGCCGGGCGTCCTGGGTCACGCCGGGCGTCCTGGGTCACGCCGGGCGTCCTGGGTCACGCCGGGCGTCCTGGGTCACGCCGGGCGTCCTGGGTCACGCCGGGCGTCCTGGGTCACGCCGGGCGTCCTGGGTCACGCCGGGGCGTCCTGGGTCACGCGGGCGTCCTGGGTCACGCCGGGCGTCCTGGGTCACGCCGGGCGTCCTGGGTCACGCCGGGCGTCCTGGGTCACGCCGGGCGTCCTGGGTCACGCCGGGCGTCCTGGGTCACGCCGGGGCGTCCTGGGTCACGCCGGGCGTCCTGGGTCACGCCGGGCGTCCTGGGTCACGCCGGGCGTCCTGGGTCACGCCGGGCGTCCTGGGTCACGCCGGGCGTCCTGGGTCACGCCGGGCGTCCCTGGGTCACGCCGGGCGTCCGGGTCACGCCGGGCGTCCTGGGTCACGCCGGGCGTCCTGGGTCACGCCGGGCGTCCTGGGTCACGCCGGGCGTCCTGGGTCACGCCGGGCGTCCTGGGTCACGCCGGGCGTCCTGGGTCACGCCGGGCGTCCTGGGTCACGCCGGGCGTCCTGGGTCACGCCGGGCGTCCTGGGTCACGCCGGGCGTCCTGGGTCACGCCGGGCGTCCTGGGTCACGCCGGGCGTCCTGGGTCACGCCGGGCGTCCTGGGTCACGCCGGGCGTCCTGGGTCACGCCGGGCGTCCTGGGTCACGCCGGGCGTCCTGGGTCACGCCGGGCGTCCTGGGTCACGCCGGGCGTCCTGGGTCACGCCGGGCGTCCTGGGTCACGCCGGGCGTCCTGGGTCACGCCGGGCGTCCTGGGTCACGCCGGGCGTCCTGGGTCACGCCGGGGCGTCCTGGGTCACGCCGGGCGTCCTGGGTCACGCCGGGCGTCCTGGGTCACGCCCGGGCGTCCTGGGTCACGCCGGGCGTCCTGGGTCACGCCGGGCGTCCTGGGTCACGCCGGGCGTCCTGGGTCACGCCGGGCGTCCTGGGTCACGCCGGGCGTCCTGGGTCACGCCGGGCGTCTGGGTCACGCCGGGCGTCCTGGGTCACGCGGGCGTCCTGGGTCACGCGGGGCGTCCTGGGTCACGCGGGGTCCTGGGTCACGCGGGGCGTCCTGGGTCACGCGGGGCGTCCTGGGTCACGCGGGGCGTCCTGGGTCACGCCGGGGCGTCCTGGGTCACGCGGGGCGTCCTGGGTCACGCGGGGCGTCCTGGGTCACGCGGGGCGTCCTGGGTCACGCGGGGCGTCCTGGGTCACGCGGGGCGTCCTGGGTCACGCGGGGCGTCCTGGGTCACGCGGGCGTCCTGGGTCACGCGGGGCGTCCTGGGTCACGCGGGGCGTCCTGGGTCACGCGGGGCGTCCTGGGTCACGCGGGGCGTCCTGGGTCACGCGGGGCGTCCTGGGTCACGCGGGGCGTCCTGGGTCACGCGGGGCGTCCTGGGTCACGCGGGGCGTCCTGGGTCACGCGGGGCGTCCTGGGTCACGCGGGGCGTCCTGGGTCACGCGGGGCGTCCTGGGTCACGCGGGGCGTCCTGGGTCACGCGGGGCGTCCTGGGTCACGCGGGGCGTCCTGGGTCACGCGGGGCGTCCTGGGTCACGCGGGGCGTCCTGGGTCACGCGGGGCGTCCTGGGTCACGCGGGCGTCCTGGGTCACGCGGGGCGTCCTGGGTCACGCGGGGCGTCCTGGGTCACGCGGGGCGTCCTGGGTCACGCGGGGCGTCCTGGGTCACGCGGGCGTCCTGGGTCACGCGGGCGTCCTGGGTCACGCGGGCGTCCTGGGTCACGCGGGGCGTCCTGGGTCACGCGGGCGTCCTGGGTCACGCGGGGCGTCCTGGGTCACGCGGGGCGTCCTGGGTCACGCGGGGCGTCCTGGGTCACGCGGGGCGTCCTGGGTCACGCGGGGCGTCCTGGGTCACGCGGGGCGTCCTGGGTCACGCGGGGCGTCCTGGGTCACGCGGGGCGTCCTGGGTCACGCGGGGCGTCCTGGGTCACGCGGGGCGTCCTGGGTCACGCGGGGCGTCCTGGGTCACGCGGGGCGTCCTGGGTCACGCGGGGCGTCCTGGGTCACGCGGGGCGTCCTGGGTCACGCGGGGCGTCCTGGGTCACGCGGGGCGTCCTGGGTCACGCGGGGCGTCCTGGGTCACGCGGGGCGTCCTGGGTCACGCGGGGCGTCCTGGGTCACGCGGGGCGTCCTGGGTCACGCGGGGCGTCCTGGGTCACGCGGGGCGTCCTGGGTCACGCGGGGCGTCCTGGGTCACGCGGGGCGTCCTGGGTCACGCGGGGCGTCCTGGGTCACGCGGGGCGTCCTGGGTCACGCGGGGCGTCCTGGGTCACGCGGGGCGTCCTGGGTCACGCGGGGCGTCCTGGGTCACGCGGGGCGTCCTGGGTCACGCGGGGCGTCCTGGGTCACGCGGGGCGTCCTGGGTCACGCGGGGCGTCCTGGGTCACGCGGGGCGTCCTGGGTCACGCGGGGCGTCCTGGGTCACGCGGGGCGTCCTGGGTCACGCGGGGCGTCCTGGGTCACGCGGGGCGTCCTGGGTCACGCGGGGCGTCCTGGGTCACGCGGGGCGTCCTGGGTCACGCGGGCGTCCTGGGTCACGCGGGGCGTCCTGGGTCACGCGGGGCGTCATGGGTCACGCGGGGCGTCATGGGTCACGCGGGGCGTCATGGGTCACGCGGGGCGTCATGGGTCACGCGGGGCGTCATGGGTCACGCGGGGCGTCATGGGTCACGCGGGGCGTCATGGTGTCACGCGGGGCGTCATGGGTCACGCGGGGCGTCATGGGTCACGCGGGGCGTCATGGGTCACGCGGGGCGTCATGGGTCACGCGGGGCGTCATGGGTCACGCGGGGCGTCATGGGTCACGCGGGGCGTCATGGGTCACGCGGGGCGTCATGGGTCACGCGGGGCGTCATGGGTCACGCGGGGCGTCATGGGTCACGCGGGGCGTCATGGGTCACGCGGGGCGTCATGGGTCACGCGGGGCGTCATGGGTCACGCGGGGCGTCATGGGTCACGCGGGGCGTCATGGGTCACGCGGGGCGTCATGGGTCACGCGGGGCGTCATGGGTCACGCGGGGCGTCATGGGTCACGCGGGGCGTCATGGGTCACGCGGGGCGTCATGGGTCACGCGGGGCGTCATGGGTCACGCGGGGCGTCATGGGTCACGCGGGGCGTCATGGGTCACGCGGGGCGTCATGGGTCACGTGGGGGTGGAAGGCGCCGGGGCTCGCCGCGCGACCGCATCACGGCTCAAACAACACCACCACCACGACCACGACGTAGTGTCTACACAGATCCCGCCCACCCTCACACGGTCATCGGTCGCAGCGTGGCGAGCACAGCCTCTTGCCAATCCACCGGTCAGATGGAGACTTCACCACGCTGGTCAGTTCGGGTCTGTGAAGTCTGGTGTGAGGCGGTACACGAGATCGGTTCACGCATCGAAATGGATGCTAGCAGTGGCCGGGAACCGAACTCGGGTTACCGAGTTTGAAGCGCAATGGCACAAGATGAAAATATTCGGCGTCGCGACCCTGAAGCGCTCGAGCAGGCGTAGAACCGTGCGGTAGATTTGGAGCACTGCGGGGCGCTGCCATGGTCGGGAGAGGTGGGGGTCGAGGGACATCGCGGTTGGCATGGTCGGTCTGTTTCTCCCTGGGCCCTGGTGGCGAGAAGCGACCACTCCTAGGTCAGAGCAGAGGCCTCTGCCACCTCGAGGGACCGGGCCAAGGAAACGACTGTGTCCGAGAGCAAGGAGGGCGGCTGATGATGAGGTTATGGTGAGGACTGTTATTATAAGCATCATCCTCATCATCATAATTATTGTCATCATCATCGTCGTCGCCATTGTCCTGGGGGCACGTCTGACGCTTTGGCATTATCCTCATCACCTCTTGCGTTTGCACAACGTCTGGTGCTGCCTGTCGCAGACGCTACGTTCATCATCATCATGAGTCAGCTGCTCTCGGGCTGACATCTCTTCCTTGTCCTTTCCGACAGGTCCCGCAGGAGGCTGCTAGCAAGTCCCCTCTGCTCTCCGAGTAGCACGGCCAAACCATTGCAGCAGCTTTCCTGCTCCCTGCGGCCACCGCGAGTGTTCGTGCAGCTCTCCGATGCATTTGTGGGTTTGTGCCGCTGCCAGCACGTCGAGCGAAACGTCGGATATCGTGCCGAACAACGCGCGGCGCAACCCGTCACATCGGAGAGCTATGCGGCGCAACGTGAAAACCCACGCAAGTACTGTCCGTGTGCCCCAATCCTCAACCAGCACCGCACCAGCGGACCCATCTGTGTGTTGCCGTCAGGTTCAAGTCACCTGCGAATCGGTGAAGTGATGCGGAATTGAAGTGAACATTTAGGAGACCCCCAGGTGCCACTGTGCAGAGGCCACAATGCCAAACAAAAAACACGAAGCCAGCTCCCCACGGCTTCCTCTCCCAGCCCACCCCGACCCAGGCTCATTCAGCCTCAACAAACAACAGCTCTTGTGTATTTGGCTTCACAATGCACTTCTTGGCAAACATCCTTCAGAATACACACCAGTTTCCTCCCCCCCCAGTTTGATGTATTCCACAACAGCTGGTGACTTCTGACTGTTCTGCTGAACGACAAAGAGCACCCGCAGCGTTTGCTTTAATAATCACTTTTCACGGAATGCGTTGCTGGCTCCAGATGCCTCTGGCCGGGTCATGTGGACCCCTAACGACCTCTTGGAAGCCAAGTCCCCGACCGCGTCTCACAATGGAGAGAGTGACGGGCCCGCCGAAACATTCCGGTTTCAAATAGCTGCATAAACACCTGCCTCGGCTTGTTACAGGTGAGGAACGAGATACGGGCGCGCAAGTCCACTACTGGCAACAGCGAGGAGGAGCAGGAGGAGGAGCAGGGAGCCGCAATGCTTTGATGATGCTCCCGACGACACTATCCAGCAGGGTAGAGCGCTTGAGAAAACCGGGCTTTACCACTAATATTGTTATTGGTGAGGCCAGCCAAGGAAGTGTGCTGTGGTGATGAACGGAGTGTTCTGGACAAGCAGGCGCTGAGCAGACCGTTAAAGTCCACAAGTTGCGGAGAAAGTTTCTAGTCCCCACGACCCCCACGGAACCGATGATGACGTTGATGACGATGATTATTCTGATGATGAGACCTGTTCCGCTTCACTCCGGCCACCCCCCCTCCCAACAACTTTGTTAAATGTCACGATTCAGGGTCCTGATGTAATTTAACAATTGTTAAACTTAAATCTTGACTTAAAGCTTTCATGACTGCAGGAATTCATATTCTTTGGGTCTTTCGTAGATAGGTTCAAAGAAAGTAACAAAAATAACAAAAAACTACGACATTTCCATCGCAAGCGGTCGTCATCAGGAGGGGAAAAAAGGGATGATGACCGCGTGCGTTGCGATAGAAACGTCGTAGTTTTTTGTTATTTTTGTTATTTTCTTTGAACCTATCTACGTGACTTTACCGAAAGACCCAAAGAGTAATTGTTCAACTTGTCTAATTTTTACTTACTCATTCGCATTGATTCTTGGTTTTTCTCGCTCTGGTCTTTTACAAATCTGTCCACTGCATTGGCCTCAATGCAAGATTCGCATATCATAGACATTCGTCAATCCACTGCCGGACACGCGCTTCCAAATGCCACGTAGATCAATGGGGTCACTTGACCATACTTCACCACGCTGCCCAGTGGGGGCCGGTGGGGAAGGGGGGGCTCGGGACCGGTTCAGATATCACTCGCCACCGATCTTAGCCGCCGCGGCAGGGAATCGAACTCAGGCGGCCATCATCACAGCGCAGGGCGCCAAGCACTCCGCCGCCACTCCACGCACGTGTAATTTTAAAATAGTTAATAAGCACGGGTTCCATTCTTGTTTCGTTTGAATAGTGGAATCGAAGAGGCCGCCCCTGGCCTCCTGCTGTGCCTGCTGTGCCGCTGCTGCCGGGTGTTTGTAGTTGCGCCCTCGCGGTGCAATAATAACAACAGAGCGGCGCCTTCCTTTCCACGCCCGTACAGTTTGGGTTTGAACGGACGCCAAATGCACACAAGGGGCAACGGAAAACCAACCTCGGCAATAATAATACAGAAGTAATAATGACGCGATTCATAACGCGCGCCGTTTTTTTTTTATCGCGAACAGCGACCGCGACTTTCAAACCGCGCTCGACACGGAAGGCGGATGGATGGTTGCCCGCACGGGCGCCGCCACGGTAGGCACAAGTGAGCAAGCGCTGCGCCCGTGGGTCGCTCCGGCTGCGGCGCTTCATAGCGGCGCCCCAAGCACGGCACGCGGGCGCGCGGCGACGAGAGTCGGACGGAGAGGGCAGCGCCGCCGGCGTCCCGCTCCGCTTACGTTTTTTTTGTTACTTTTACGCAGTTGCCGAGCACAGCCTCTAAGGCCCAAAACTTCAAACGGCCAGAAACAAACAGCGCGATCCAAGTCGTAATGGATTAGGAGCGTAACGCGACGGTCCCTGAATTGGGCAAGGTCATTGTCATAAGATCTGTTGGGGGAAAGAGACGACGATGGGAAGAGATTCCAAAGTTGAGCAGTGCAAGGGAAGAAGCAGAAAGGGGAACATTGTGACCTGCGGTGTGGTGAGTGAGTGGGAGAATGACCGGATGAGAGAGTTGAGTGTGTGAGAGCGTGAATAGGTGGCAGAGGGTGTGGGAGAGTGTGCGAGTGTGTGGCTGAGTAAGCGTGTCGTTTTTGGCCTTGTGCTGTAAGAACGGTGCTAATACCAAATGAACTAATGATGATGTTGATGGTGGTAGTGGTGTGACTGCTGCATGCATGGGTGTTTGCTGCCGTGAATAGGAGGTAGGGCTCCAATCTCACAGATCTTCACACGGAGCAGCAAATAAGCGCCACGGTTACACCGCACAAACAGCTTGACAGAGTAATTAAAATTAATTTGCATGAAAAATTATCTTTGAATGTTTTTTTTTTTATCACACTGCCACGCTGACAACTTCAGTGCACAGGCGGATTATCAAAGCCGGCTTCTGATGTCTCCGCTAGGGCCGGCGAGCTCGTGGCACAGCGCTCCGCGGCCGCCCAAATGGCCGCTTTCATCTCCCTCCCCGCAGCCTCCAACCGCTGGGCTCTCTCTCCGCAGCCGCCACGGCAATTAGGGCGCTTCGGCATCACCCGGAGCCTCGCGTGTAGCCCCGGAGCGCCGGGGTAAGGCTGCAGGGGGATGAGGGCCCCACCCCCCCCCGCGCATTGGTGAAGGCTCAGCACCCCCTTCTGGCAGGCAAAAGCCCATGGCACCGTTACTCAACTCCCCCCACCTGAGTTTGCGTATACCCCTCCCTCTTTTAAACAAGGTCACTCTACAGGGCTGCTCACAAGTGGAAAAAAACAGATGGCATCGTGGCCTCGGCTGGCTTGCAGGGCCTGTGATATTTACTCTCGTGAGTAGACTTAAGGTGGGAATAAATGTTCCGTACGAGGACAGAAAAATAAACAACGCGTGCGGTGAGGTTTGGACGACGGCACTCCAGGGCCGAACGCTTCAACTCCACGAAGCGCGGCGGCGGCTTGCTCCTTTCTCCGCGGCCGGTCTTCCCGCACGCGACGCTCGTCTCGCTCGCGGGAGAAATTAAGAGCCGACTGATGCGCAGGCAACGCGATTGTAACGAGCGGGCGGGCGGAGCGAGGACGCTCGTTAGCGGGAACCCAACGCGCCCTTCCGGCTGAGTAGGTAGGGATCCGAGTTATTAAGGATGCGAATGAGTAAGATGTGAGCGCCCGAGTGCGGATGCGAGTTGGCGAGCGAGTGATTTAGTAGGGACGTGTGTGAGCACAGCGATTCATAGGGCGACGTAAGTGAGCGAGTCATTCAATGGAGATGCGAGTGAGTGAGCGAGTGGGGATGTGAGCAAGCGAGCGACCGAGCCGGCATGGGACGGGCGCCGGCCGGTCGGCGTGGATCGCCGCACGCACCTTGCCCTTGCCGCAGCGCACCAGCGTGCCCATGAAGGCGATGTTGGTGCGCGCCGCCATGTCGCCGTTGAGGCCCCGCGCCACGGTGGACGTCGTCTTTCTGCTGGGCTCCGTCTCGCCGGTGAAGCTCGACTCGTCGATGGACAGGTCGATCGACTGCACGGAGACAACGGGGAACATCCCAGCCCCCCATGGGACCGGCGTCAGGGTGACCGCCAGCGTAGGAGGCGCTCGCCGCAATGCCACGGCAGCTCAAGGCCCCCAGCATTACAAGTTGAGGTTTCAGGTTGATTTTGTGTAACCAGGTGAAATTTCAAGAGACCACAGGTGAGTGTCTCATGCGTAAGTGTGACCTGGGGGGGGCATCGGCCTGCCAGGAGGGGGGGGGGGCGATGATTGCTGCTGTGTGTACAGTACAATTGAGTAATTCGCAGTGTAATATCGGGCGATCTGTGACGTCCTCTGAAGCGGTTACGGTTAGTACACCCAGCGCATAAATTAACCAGGGCGGCCGCCGAATTTGAACCGTGACCCTCCGCAGCAAGCAGTGAACGCGCTACCGCTTGGCCACGTCACATCCCAACCAGTCTAGTGCGCAGCTTCAGTCTGAGATACCATTTGGACCACCTGGTAAGGATACTTGAACACTGCTTGAACTATGGGGCACAAACGACTATCGCAGCAGCAATACGACCCCCACGTGGCCACGTCACCGCGTCGTGACAGAAGCGAGGCCTACCTCATAGAGGCGAAGGTCAGCGGGGACACGGTCGCCCACGGAGAGCGTGACGGTGTCGCCCGGCACCAGCTCACGCGCCAGCAGCTTTTCCATGCGGCCTTCGCGGACACTGTGGTCACAAGACGCCAGTCACGAACGTTCAGCCCAGGCTGGGAGTCTGCCGCTATAGGATCTGGGGTGCAGCACCCAGTTGCTACCTCACCGCGGCACCGGATAGAGTTCAGAGTGAAGCGGCAGTCACGGTGACCGATGATCCGAGCGCTCACCGATTCACACCGCTTGCTCGCTCACTCACCGGTGAACAGTTCGCCCGCTCATCATCGCTGCTGTCATGGTTACTGTTTCCATGATCATCACTCATTGATTCCTCCACCAAAGTTGAGGACTCACCACCACAAGGTAGGATACAACAATACACCCACGCACCCACCCACCCACACATATTAAACATCCCCTGACGTCATTCGCAAGAGTAGACCATTTGTGTGCGGGCGTCAGGACCATGAGCAAAATTTGAAAATGACACGCAAATTATTCAATTTGGATTATATGCAGAGCAGCCTTCATCGCCCCCTACTACTGGCAGACTCATGCCTCCAGGTCTCTCTTGCAAATGAGTCTATCCTGGTCTCTTAGGTTCTCGCCTGGCCATAAAAACTTGATAAGTGTTATAGTTATTATTGGGACTAGATGTGACATCGCACTCCTCCGGTGTTATAATCGCACTTGTACACGGATAGCCCTTTTGTCGGTGGTTACGACCAGGCCCCGCCCCTCTTGGCCTCTGAAATGCGGCAAGGCCGCTGAAGGCGAAGTTATTAATAATTCGGCTAAAATTAAAAATAAACGCTCGATCTAAAATGTAAATCGAAACATCCGACACGTGCATAATTCAGAGCTTGCCATCGATTGTAACCAGCCGATCCCTCCCGGGGGCGCAGGCGCGCGAAACGCCGGCACCGCCGCATGCCAAGTGGCGCTCTCGGTGCCAGCGGAGGCCACGAGGGCCCCGGCGGGCCTCACCCGGCCCAACGCGGCTTCGACGGAGGCCGCGGCCGCCGGGCCCTGCCACCTGCCTGAGGCTACTGTGCGGCCTCACCCGTCGTTCATCATCAACACCATTGGCCACGATCGATCCGCTGCTGGATGAAGGCCTACCCAAGCCGTCACCATCCCGCACGGCCCGGTGTCACTACTGTGCATCGCGCTCCTGCACACGAATTAATCTCAGTGCTCCGT
>NW_027423649.1:0-26612 GCF_048934315.1 Petromyzon marinus | reverse complement strand
AGTCTCGTCCCTTCACCTGATGAAGGCCGCTTGTGTTGTGGCCGAAACGTCGTGAGAATATTATTGTGTTATTTTATTTTATCAATTTATTATTTTATTCTCATTCTACGTGACTTTACTGAAAGAACCAAAGAAGATGAATCATCGCAGTCACGAAAGCTTTAAATCGAAATTTAAACCTTTCTTTCTTTCTGTCTTCCGTGCGCGGTTTCGTTTGCCGCCCTACCCTGGCACACGCACGATTGGCGCGGGTCGGACCACGTACGGCGCGAAAGAAGTTCAACGCGCGTACCGCACAACGTCCCGTGTGGCGAGAGGGCCGGGGAAAAGAGAGGCCCGCTAGTCCACGCGACAACTCGAGTGACTTTGATAGGTAAACTCCTTTGTCGAGGCTCTCCACGCCTCTCACCGAGCTTAAAAGACGCTACGAATCTTAACAGCGTTCATTCAAGCTCTGTCGTCCCCGACAGTTCTGTTCTTTCACCTGAAGAAGGCTACTTGTGTTGTGGCCGAAACGTCGTGAGAATTTTATCGTGTTATTTTTATTATTTTATTCTCATTCTACGTGGTGACTTTACCGAAAGAACCAAAGAAGATGAATCCTTGCAGTCACGAAAGCTTTAAATTGAAATGTGATTCTTTGTTGTTGTCGAAATGTGGCGAATTGTTGTTTAGTTGTTGCTGTTGAAATGCGGACAGCCCGGGCCTTTAAAAATCCCTCGCGAACTCCGATTACGGATCCCTCGTTCAGCCAATGATCCTAAACCCCCGAACCTTCTTCCCACGTGACCCCCCCCTACTCCCCCCCCCCCCATTGTCTCCGCAGCCAATCGCTTGCGAGAGTATTCCCGGTCACGTGGGGTGGGCCGACGTCCGACAGAGAACGCCACGCTAATTGCGGGACATCGGGCTTTCGCGAATTTGGAGTCGAAACATTTTGACGAGCGGCACAAAAAATATAGAGAGCCCCATTTCGCACAGCCGACCGTTTAAAAACCCCAACCTCCGCGCCGGACGAAGACCTCCGCGTGTCGCGACCACACGATTCTTTTCCCCGACCCATACTTCACCGCGCTGGTCAGTGCGGGGCTTTTGTCAAGGATGACGACCCCCGGGGAACCGGTTCAGATCATATATCGCTCGCCGCCGGTGTGAAACCACGGGTCGGGAGTCGAACTCCGGCGACCGAGCTTCATGTCGCCTTGCTGTGAATTTCCACGCGATGATGACGATGACGATGACAAAGCCGCCAACTTCATTGAGCTATCACTTGTGATGGCTGGGTCGCTTCTGAAAGAGAGCTGCATAGGCTCGGTGGGCACAACCTGCTCAAACAAAACTCGTTTTCATCTTCACTTGACGCTTTTCGTGACTGCAGGAATCCATACTCTTTGGTTCTTTCGGTAAAAGTCACGTGGGTAGAAGTAAAATAGGGCATTTATTTATTTCATTTTCTACCTACGTGACTTTACCGAAAGAACCAAAGAGTATAAAACTCTTTTTTGTTTTTGTTTAGGCTATTACGGTGCTTTCACCGCTGCGACACCGCTCGCAACGGGGGGGGGGGGGGGGGGGGGGAAGCCAAGAGCCGTGGGGACCACGAAAACGTTGCATTCGATTTGGCTCGCAAAGCCTCGCGACGGCCAGGCCCAGCTCAGAGGAGAAGAAGAGCGACCCCACTCGGCATGTTTGACCGGACTGTGCGAAAAAAACGAAGAAAAGCATCCTCGGTGAGGATTTCCCTGGTTAAATAAATAAATGATTGCCGCCATCGCAGGCAGCTATCGGGAAAAATTTCCACAAAGTATTCGGTGAATTCGAGGCAAAGTTGAGCTTTTAAGGCTCGCCAAAGTACAATAATTTAGAGCATCAAAAGGCGGATGGACAAGCCAGCCATTCAGCTGGCTTGTTAGTTTTTGCACCTTCGCTTATGGCAAATCTTCCAACGCCGGAGCTAATTAACTATTTTTTTTTGCTTTTAAAACCCCGACCACCCCACCACCACCCCCCCAACAATGTTTAGACACAAACCTCGGAAGCCAACATACGTCCAAGAAGGAGAAGACGGATCATCGCAATTTGAGATTCCAATAAGAGCCGAGGAGGAGGAGCGGAAAGGGGCTGATGAACTCCTCTTCATCATTAGACCTCCTTTGCCAGTACCAAAATGTAATAATAAGGGTTTTTCCCCATTTTTCTGGCAACAAAACTGAAACCTTTTTACAAGGATTCATGTCTGCATTAACCACAATACCTGCAGTCAAAATGCAAACAAAAAACACACTCTGATAATATATCATGCATTGTCCTTGAAACTGATTGGTCCACACCAAGGGACGGCTTTCTTTTGAGCCTCGACCCAATTGGTGCTCGACCAGATGAACCTTGTAAGGAGGTTTCAGTTTTGTTGCCAGAAAAAACGGGGAAAACACCCTATTATTGAACTCCTCTTCGTCGCCCGCTTCACGACATTCCCCGGGCCCTCGATCCATACGCAAAACGCCGTCTGACTACGGCCCAAGCCACCCACCTACACACGACAACAGCGGCGGCAGCAGCAGCAGCAGCAGCCATCGACATTCGCCACCAAGCGGCTGTGACACCGCCACGGCGCCTGTGCCAGGCCAGGTGCACGCCGAGGCCACGTGAAGCGTCGAAGGCTCGCCCCTGACAGAGGGGGTCACGGGACGGACCCCAGCTGGTGCCGTGTGTTGACCGACTGAGATCACTGGCGGCGGCTAGGAGATGTTAACTACCTCGCCTGGTGTACAGGAGGTCGTGGGTACGATCCTGACCCTGACGCCCGCTGCTGTATATTTGGAGTTTGCGTGTCTCTCTCTCTCATCATCATCACGGTGGCTAGGAGATGTTAAACACCTCGCCTGATATACAGGAGGTCGCGGGTTCGATCCCGACCCTGACGCCTGCTGCTGTATATTTGGAGTTTGCGTGTCTCTCTCTCCCTGTGGTCGCGTTAATTTTTCTCTGGGTCATCCGGTTTGTCCCTCCGCATTTAGAACCAACGTCACGCGTTTACAGTATTCGGCTGCTTTAAATGTCCACGCGATAATCCACTTCGTAGAGCTATCATTTGTGATGCGCCAAGTCACTTCTGAAAAAGAGCATCAGAGCTCCGTGGGGGTTTACCTGGTCAAATAAAAAAAAGAAAGATGCAACACCTCTGTGCCCCCTACTGCGCCAACTCGCTGCATTTTTAGCGCCCCCCCACCTCCTCCGGCACTCCGCTCGTTGTTGCGAGCGTCGCTCCTCTGCCGTCCGCTGCTGCTGCTGCTGCTGGGAGTGCGACTGCCTCCGGCTGCCCAGTAGTGGAGGGGCCGGGCCCCACAGACGCCCCTGGCGGCTCTCTGAAGCGGCGCCGGGAGCAGGAAGCGAGCCGAGCCGGGGCCGGACGTGACCAGAAACGTGCATCGGCGGCGCCCGGGTCTCGTCCCTGTGGCCGTAGGAAACGCCGGATCGGGCCAACCCCCCTCGCACGAACGCGAACCGTGGCCGCGAGGCAGCCCACGCCGGGCTGCCACGGCCGCGCCACCGCCTTCACCGAACCGTCACCGCACCGTCACCGCACCGCCACCGCCGCACCACCACCTTCACCGAACCGTCACCGCCTGCCACAGCCGCGCCACCACCTTCACCGCAGCGTCACCGCCACAGCTCCCCGCCTGCCACAACCACGCAACCACCTTAACCAAATCACTTGCCGAACAATCCGTTTCTTTTCCCCGTGCCGCGGTGCCCGGTTTGCCGCCGCCGCCGGCAGCGCGTGGACACTCGCGAGACGGAGATTCATTTTTTTTGCTTCGTTTCGCTCCAACGTCCCCTCGCGTCTTCCCTCGTTCCTTCCCGGCATTGGAAATTATCAAAGGCCGCCACCCCCCCCCTCCACCCCACTACCCCCCCTCCACCCCACTACCCCCCCTCCACCCTACTACCCCCACCCACCCGACCGCCCCACCCTTTGCTCTTCGCTCACCTCCCCCCAGCAGTCCCTCCCACCACCAACCACCCCCACAAACCCCCCCCCCCCTCCACGCTAAACGATAAAATAATAAAAATCAGGCATTCAGGTTCATTATATATTTTGTTGTGTCACAGAACAATTACAAGTTCAGCCTTCGGCGAAGCGAAATACTGCAACATGCTTGTGTTTGTCTGCGTGTCTGTCTGTCTGCGTCTCTGTCTGCGTGTCTGTCTGCGTGTCTGTCTGTCTGCGTCTCTGTCTGCGTGTCTGCTCTCTTGTCCGTCTGCCTGCCTGCTTGTCTAAACCCCCCAAAAAACCAACCCCTTCATCATGAATATCCCCCGCTCGCCTGTCCGCTCATCTGCTTCGCCTGTGTCTCGTCTGCCCCTCTCATCTCTCTGCCCGTCCACCCGCTCGTCCGTCCGTCCGCCCATCTCCCCGTCCGTCCGTCCGTCTGCTTGTCTATCCGCGAGACCCGCGCGGTCTCATCGGGCTCGCGCTCCCGCAAACCAAGCGAAGCTCGGCGGCCGTGCGCTGCGCCGGGCAACGGCGCGGGGGTCGAAGGTCGCGCGGCGCCACCGGCAAAAAGGCGCCCCCCCCCCCCCCCCCGGTGCCCCAAATGGAAGAGTTCTGATTTTGTTTACTTCGGTGTGGAGTCTCTGGCGAGTGACCCCAATTGGCCGTCCCCCCGCCACTTCCAGCCCCCCCCCGCCCCCCGCCCACCGCCCACCGCCACCCCTCTCAGACCGGTGGTCGTGGCGTTTTTCAATTCCTCCGTTTCATCTTCAAAGCAACGCCAGCTCGTGACGACGACGACGACAACAACAACAAAATCTTCTCGCCCTCCTTCCGTGCGCCGGATCACCCCCCCTCCTCCCTCCCTCCCCCTCCCCTGCCGTGCCGTCTCCCGTGACCTCTCTGTGTAGGGGACAAGAGACAGACGGAGAGAGCGGGGGGCGGGGGGGGTACAAGGTGTGAGAGAACGGATCTGTCTCTACCTGTCTGTCCGTCGTGCTGTAGAGTATTGTTATTGGGCGAGTGTGGGATTGAGTGCAGTTTGTACAAATATTCTCCTCCTGCTTCTGCAGGGGTGAGAGTGTGAGAGTGTTGTGAGTGTGTGAATGTGTGACTGAGCGGAGTTTGTCAATTCTCCCCCCCCCCCCCCCGCTTCTGCGTGGGTTTACGTCTGGGTTCTCCCGTTTCCCTCCCGTAGCTAAACACGCTCACTCACACCGTAGCCGACGTTGGCCAAACATCCACAATGCTGAAACGTTTACCTTGCAAACCACTCAGCAGCATCAGCATCATCACTGCCCACCTCTGTGAATCTACCGCCAGGCAGTGTCCGTGAAACTTCCTCCGACAGCGCCAACGCCGCACATACTCAATGATTATCACGACCGGACATCGGTGAAAAAGAGCTTCACGGCTCATCGGATTCCCCCAGTATGAATAAATATAGAGTCTTAATTATGATGACGTCCCACGATTTGCTCAACAGTGCTGGGAGGAGGGGGGGGGGGCGCTTTCAGTTGAGTTGAAAACCTAAAAATCACCCCGTAAGAGCCGTGCTGCACTACTGGGCCGACGGTGATAAAGAATGCGATGATGACGATGTCAAGATGTCGTCATTCTCAGGAGCCTCGATAGTATGCAGATGAAGGAGGCGGGCAGCAGCTGCAGCAGAAGTAGCAGCAGCAGCTGCAGAAGCAGCAGCAGCAACAGCTGCAGCAGCAGAAGTAGCAACAGCAGCAACAGCAGCAGCGGCAGCAGCAGAAGTAGCAGCAGTGGCAGCAGCAGCGGCAGCAGAAGTAGCGGCAGCAGAAGTAGCAACAGCAGCGGCAGCAGTGGTAGCAGTAGCTGCGGCAGCAGCGGCGGCTGCAGCTCACCGCTCTTCAGCTGAAGACGTGAGCGAAGAGAACGGAGAGGCCGATGAAGAGCAGCACCAGCATGGACGTCAGGATGGCCTTCTGCTCCTGAAGTGCAAGGGAGACACGCGGAGGCAGACACAAGGGGACGGACACGCGGGGACGCGCAGAGGCACAGACACACGGAGGCAGACAGAGACACAGAGACACGCGGTGTTGCACGGAGACACATGTTGACACAGACACGTGGAGGTACAGACACGCGGAGACACACGGAGTCACACGGAGACACAGAGAGACACACGGACACATGGGGGAGACACAGAGAGACACACGGAGACACAGAGAGACACACGGACACATGGGGGAGACACAGAGAGACACACGGACACATGGGGGAGACACACACAGACGGGCATTAACGCTGCGCAACACGACTGGCAATCATACCGCACAATTGACGCAGCGTCCACAGCACTAGGGGACCTCCTGCTGGAAGCTGACCCTATGCGGCACGAGCAGAACGGGGGCGCTGCGGTTGCGAGATGTTAACTACCTCGCTCGGTATACGGGAGGTCGTGGGTTCAATCCTGACCCTGACGCCTGCTGCTGTATATTAGGCATCTGCGTGTCTCTCTCTCCCCCTCTGCATTTAGAGTCAACATCGCGTGTTTAAGAGTATTCGGGCCGCTAGAAATTTCCACGCGATGGTAAACCACCTTGGTTGAGCTGTAACTTGCCGATAGCCAGGTCGCTTCTGAAAAAGAAGTGAGACACGCAAACTCCAAATATACAAATATACATCAGAGACGGGATCGAACCCACGACCTCCTGCATACCAGGCAAGGGAGTTAACATCTCCTAGCTACCGTGATGATGATGATGATGAGAGAGAGACACGCAAACTCCAAATATACAGCAGCAAGTGTCAGGGTCGGGATCGAACCCACGACTTCCTGCATACCGGGCGAGGGAGTTAACCGTGGCACCCTATTGTCCCCCCCCCCCCACCACGGTAATTTCAAGCGCCACGCTGGGAGGTCGCATCCAACCGGTGACCTCCGGATTGCGGCGTGTCAACTGCTCGAAGCACTGTGGGGCCAGCAGCAGCGGCAGCAGCGGCAGCAGCGGCCCCTTCGATAAGGCACCATGTGTTGGTGGTCCGTGTGAAACTCTAGGAGCGCATGGGCATGGATTAAGGGAAGGGGTCGAGAATTTGCTGAAGCAACGCGACCGGGAGGGGGAGACAGCTGCGGTAAAAAAAAAAAACAACCCGGCGAGAAACGGCAACAACACCGCCGCCGACTGCGACGACGACGACGGGATAAGCGGAATGTGCCCGTCGCGGATCGAACATCTGGGAATAAACATCTCGGCAATATTACGGAGAGCGGGAGGGAGCGAGCCAAGGGAAGGGGAGGAGGGAAGCGACTCATCAACCAACTCGACAACCCACCCACCCACTCGCTATTCACACACTCGCCCACCCACTCGCTAACCCACCCACTCGCTATTCACACACTCGCCATTCACACATTCGCCCACCCACTCGCTAACCCACCCACTCGCTAACCCACCCACTCACTATTCACACACTCGCCCACCCACTCGCTATTCACACACTCGCCCACCCACTCGCTATTCACACACTCACTCACCCACTCACTATTCACACACTCGCCCACCCACTCGCTATTCATACACTCGCCTTAACAGACTGTTGGGGCAAGTGCTGTTAGTGAGCACCTATGAAGGCCGGCACGGCACACACGAAGGGTGTGGGTGGACAACACCACGCCCGGCCGCCTTTGTCTCCCCAGTGGCGACGTTTACACTCCGCACCAGATGCTCGACCTAAGGGAGGCCCAGGACCGGTTCAGATAATCGCTATCACTGGTGTTGGCCGCGAGCGGGAATCGAACTCGGGTCGCCGGGTACGTAGCGCAGCGCGCCGACCACTACACTCACCTACTCACCCTTTCATGCAACTACCAAACTGCGTCGTCACCCACTAAGCAAATTACTCACCTCACTAACCTACCGACTCACACCTACCTATTCACTTACGAACCCATTCCCCCGCCTACTCATCCACTCACACACACACATCTACTCACACACCTAAATAGTTACTCACCTACCCACCCACCTATTCACTTACCCACTCATTTACTCACCCATCCAATCACATACCGATTCTACTCACTCGCCCAACTCACCCACAGATTCACTGGCGATGAGATAGTAAAACCGGACCTTGGAGGTATACAGGAGGTCGTGGGTTGGATCCGACCCTGGCACCTGTATATTTGCAGTTTGCAAGTCTTTCTCCTCGTCAGGGGCGGAACCACGGGGGGGGGGGGGGGGGCTGGGGGGGGCTTAGCCCCCCTGAATTTTTGGCAAAGTCGGTAATCGGAATAACCGGATATCCGGCTGCTGCAAAATGCTGCAGGCTGCCACTTTGTGCTGCCCTGCAGGCTGCCACCTTGTGCTGCCCTGCAGGCTGCCACCTTGTGCTGCCACCTTGTGCTGCCCTGCAGGCTGCCACCTTGCGCTGCCACCTCGTGCTGCCCTGCAGGCTGCCACCTCGTGCTGCCCTGCAGGCTGCTTGAGCGGCAGCCTTTCGAACTTATCGAAATTATTAGCCACATCAGCGGCTCCGACCTATTAATAAACTCCACGTTCAAATCCAATAAAATTTGTTTTACACATTTGTGGCGCCCATTGGAAAACATGAACACTGGATATCTCAGAATATTGAAGTCAGCCCCCCCAAAGTCAAGATCCTGGCTCCGCCCCTGCTTCCCGTGGTAGCATTTAGAGTATCTGGCTTCTATACATTTCCACGTGATATTGATAAGCCGCTTCTAGTCGGGCTATCATTTGCGGCCAGGTCTCTTCTGCAAAAGAGCTCTGTAGCTCAGTGAGGTTTTACCCGGTTAAAATAGGAACAGTTTTTTTGAGTTCATACTGCGGGCGTATGAACCGTAAAAACACCGTGCACCGCCTGACTTGCAGTGGACGTGAGAGATCCCCGCCACGTCTGAAAAGCAGCCAGGCTACGAGCAGGTGTGCCGAGGGCGTCACGGTCCGGATTTGAAAACAAAAAAATAAATAATTTCACCGCAAAATTTGGCAACAAAAAAACCCACATCAGCACCGGCATCACCCCCAACCCCCACCACCACCCCCCTCGCTGCGGACGTTTGGCAGCAACGGCGGCAGAAGAATCCACGCGGCAACATCGCAACGTCCCACCCCCCCCCAACCCATCTTGCTCTGAAACCACCGCCGACTGTGCCCGTCCGTGAAGAAGCACAGCGGCGCCGTGGCTCGTGGCGGCCTGTTTGCGCTGTGAGAATTTCCGGCGACGGCCCTGACCTCTCGTCGACCTCTTGACCCTGCGTATTTTTTTTGCTGGCGACGGCCCTGACCTCTCGTCGACCTCTTGACCCTGCGTATTTTTTTTGCTGGCGACGGCCCTGACCTCTCGTCGACCTCCTGACCCTGCGCATTTTTTAGTTGGCGATGGCCTTCAACTCTCATCGATCTCCCGGTGATACTCCTGACCTTGAGTATTTGTCACTCGTTTCGCCGTTTTTTTCCCCCCTTCTCGCTATCTATCTACTCTCTCTCTCTCTCGCTATCTCCCTCTCTCTCCGTTTCTTGCTATCTCTCTCTCTCCGCAACCCCCCCCCCGCCTACACATCTCTCTCTCTCTCACTCGCTCCTCCCCCCTCGCCCGGCGCCACCGCAAGCGGCAGTTGTCCCACATTCGCAAGGATCCATAAATAAGCGGAAATTTGACCTCCACATTTAAAGTGGCGCTCCGAGATCTTGTGCACGCGTAAGCACTCGCGACCGAAATAAAACGACTGCCGAGAGAAGTGTGTGCGTGTGTGTGCGTGTGCGTGAGCGCGTGTGTAAATAGGTGCTCGCTAACTGCACTTGCCCCAAGGGGCTATCAAGGCTATACGGGGGGGGGGGGGGGTGGATCTTTGTCTTTGTGTACATGGTTTGTGGGGAACGGCGGCGCAGCGGTTAGCGCTCTCCGCTACCAACTCGGCGGCCCGAGTTCGATTCCCGCTCACGGCCACCAACACCGGTGACGATTATCTGAACCGGTTCTGGGCCTCCCCTGGGTCGACTCAGCCTCAAATGAGTACCTCGTGCGCTGTGTAAACGTCGCCACTGGGGAGACAAAGGCGGCCGGGCGTGGTGTTGTCCACCCACGCCCCTCGTGTGTGCCGTGCCGGCCTTCGTGGGTGCTGCTCGCTAACGGCACTTGCCCCAAAAGTCTGTTGAGGCTATACGGGGGATCTTTGTGTATGTCAGGCAGTCAGTCTTCTTTATTTAACCAGGAGATGACGTCACCCCGTGGAGGGACACGCAGCAACATGGCCTCTTTTGCAAGGGCGACGCGGGTTACACGGAGTGTGGGTTGCGGGCGTGCACGTGTTGTGAGCACACGCGTGTTGTGAGCACACGCGTGTGTTGTGAACACACGCGTGTGCGTGCGCATGTGGCGCGGTGCGCGAAAAACAGCACCACCCACCCCCAGGTGCGCCGTGCCGGCCTTCATAGGTGCTGCTCGCTAAAGGCACTTGCCCCAACAGTCTGTTAAGGCTACACGGGGGGGGGGGGGGGGGAAGGATCTTTGTTTTGTTGGTAGTGGCGGCGGTGTTGGCAGCAGCCGGTGCCCCCCGTTCCAACTGCCGTGCCAGGCGATCGAATCGACCGGGGCGAATCCCCCTGTGCGGCAAAGCTCGCGGTGCCGCGCCGACCGTTGGGGATCCGCGGCACTGTCGCGGTGTGGCCGGGGTGCCCGTTTGCCGGCCGGCGCGCGCCGAGTAAGCGGCGGTGGTGGCGCCAACACCGACACGTAAAACCCTGCTGGCTTCAGCGATAACATTTTTTGTTTTTTTATACAAACATTAATATCCTCTCCTCTCCCTCTATCTCCACCTCTCGCCCTCTATCTCCACCGCGCTCTCTCCCTCTATCTTTCTCTCTCCACCTCTCTCCACATCTTTCGCGGTGGTCAGATCGGCGGCAGGTCGCGCCACGACCCGCCCCGTGACCCCCTCCTCCCCCCCCACTGCCACCGCCACCCCCCCCCACCCACACCTCCTTCGCCACGATCGCAAGTCGATGGACACACGCACGGCCGGCCGCCAACGGGCAGCACTGTTGTCGAAGTTGTAACGGGTGCGTCTCTTGAATCGAGAAGAAAGGCTGTTGTCGTAAGCGCTTGGCAAGAGAGAGTTTGGGTGGGTGGGTGGGGGGTGTTGATGTAAATTTTTGGGGCACTGTCGTCGTCATCCCTCTCTCAAAACGAGCTCAAGCCTCCCACGAGTCGCACGTCACTTTCTGTTGTGACCGCCCCCACTCTGAATGCCTACCCCCTCTCATCTGTAAAACTCTGTCTGTCGAAACCAGCTCAAGCCTCCGGTACATCACGTGGCTTCTCTTGTGGCCACTCCCACTCTGAACCCCTCTCCCCGCCCACTGTGAAAACAGACGCCGCTCCTCCGTGCAGCAGCAGCAGCAGCGTGGAGGCCCTGACACAGCAGCCTCCTCATCCTCATCCCTCTCCTCACCTCTCCTTGCTCTTTGCTCCCGTTTCTCCATTACTTTTCCACTACCACCGCAGCCACCACAGCCACCACCGCCACCACCACTCACCGGTGTTCTGTCTCGCACGCGGATGACCTCCTCGATGACCTCCACTTTCGGTTTCGCCGCCTTGGACACCGACGGCCTCTTCCTCCGCTCGGGCCCCTCCTTGCCCTCCTTCCGCTCCTCCTGCTCCTCCTCCGCGGCGGGGTCACGCGGCGACGCCCCGCGGGGCCTCGCCGGCGACTCCGGCCGCGGTTTCGATTCCCGCGATCGTGCCGGCGGCGACTCCGGCTCTGGGTTTTGCCGAGCGGGAGGCCGGCGCGACGCCTCGGGGGACTCCTCGGCGCCGCACCGCGGAGGCCCCGAATGGGCCGGCCGTGCCGGCTCCGGTTCCGGGAACGTGAACCGGAACTGCGGCTCGTCGTCAAACTCCCGCTCCGATTTGATGGCCCCCGCCACGTCCCCTTCGTCGCCCCTCGTCTGCCCCCGGCGCTCCCGCCTCTGTCGCCCGACGTCCTCCTCCTCCTCCTCTCCTTCCTCCTCCTCTTCCAGGACTTCCCAATCCTCCACCTCCTCCTCCGCCTCCGCCCCATGCTCTCCTGACGCCACGCGCTTCTTTCCTCCGGGCACTCGTCCGTCGTCAAAACCGGCTTCAGTGTCACGCTCCTCCTCCTCCTCCTCCTCCAGCTCCTCCTCTTTCTTCTTCTTCTTCTTCTCCCTCGTCTGAACCTCCGCTGCCACCGTCGCATCCTCCGTCTGCCGCAGCAGCAGCTCCACCTCCTCGTCCTCCTCCTCCCTCTCCTCCTCCTTCGGCACGTCGCCGCGATCGAAGAACGCCTTCTCGGCCGGCGACAGCGTCGGCGTCGCGGGCACGAAGTCGAAGGCGCCGTCGCTGATGATGGACACGCGCGTGTTCACCGGGTAGTCGTGGTAGTACGAGATGTAGTCCGCCGACTCGTGCTGCTGCTGCTGCTGATACTGCCGCTGCGGCTGCTCGCCACCTTCCTCCTCTTCCTCCTCCGCCGCTGGATAGTTCCCGTCCCTCTCGGCCCTCCGCGCCGCTGCCGCCCCCGTGGCCGACGCCGCCGCCCCCCCCGCCACCGGCTCCAGCGGCCGCATCTGCAGCTCGTAGCTGCTCGAGTGGCGGCTCCCGCTCGCCGGGTTAGGGGTCACGACCCCCGTCGCCGCCGTCACGCCGCCGCCGCCGCCGCCGGGCGACGGCGCGACCCCTGCGCCGATGTCGCCGTCGGCGCGCCGCTTCCGCTCGTCCGCCGGCGCCTCCGCGGCGGCGCGGCGGTCCGCCCGATCGGCGCCGGCTCCCGTCTCCCCGTTGTTCCTCGCCGCTCCACGGCCGCGTTGGCCATCGCCCGCGGCGCCCGACGCCGCCGCGGCGCCGCAGTGCCGCAGCTCGGGGCTGGACCGCGTGACGAACGGCGCCGGGTTCCCCCCGCGGAGCTGCAGCCCGCCGCCGCCGCCGCCGCCGCCGCCGGGGCTCGGCGGAGGGCTGGAGGAGCGCGGGGTGGAGCGGGCCGTGCCGTCGTCGCCGCCGTGGTAGAGCTCGGGGCTGTAGCGGTCGATGGGCTCGTCGGAGCCGCGGTACTTGTGCTCCTCGCCCGCGGCCTCGCGTGCCGACTTCTGCCGCTGGTACTCGAGGCCTGGGGGGTGGGGTGACGGGGAGATTGGGGGGGGTTGTTGTTGTTGTTCCGCTTGTTTACCCACGCAAGCCTCGCCAAGTCTAGAGGGTTGGTCTTTTTCAGGAGGATGCTGCCAGGGTTTTCGCAGGAGAGGGCCATGTTACTGCTCGTTGAGTGCGTGAGTGACATCCCAATTGAACAATTTGTTCTCGATGTCAGTTTATGGGTCTCAATGCATAGAGTCCATGGGTCTGTATGTATAGAGTCTATTGGTATCTATGTGTAGAGTCTATGGGTCTGTATGTATAGAGTCTATTGGTATCTATGTGTAGAGTCTATGGGTCTGTATGTATAGAGTCTATTGGTATCTATGTGTAGAGTCTATGGGTCTGTATGTATAGAGTCTATTGGTATCTATGTGTAGAGTCTATGGGTCTGTATGTATAGAGTCTATTGGTATCTATGTGTAGAGTCTATGGGTCTGTATGTATAGAGTCTATTAGTATCTATGTGTAGAGTCTATGGGTCTGTATGTATAGAGTCTATGGGTCTCCATGTATAGAGTCTATTGGTATCTATGTGTAGAGTCTATGGGTCTGTATGTATAGAATCTATGGGTCTCCATGTATAGAGTCGATGGGTATCTACGTATAGAGTGCATGGCTCTCTACGTACTTTTAGATCCAGATTGAAAACACATGTCTTGACAACTGCGATTCAGCACGGTTGGCTACGTTACAGCGCGAACGAAGTTCAACACACACGCGTACACACTCCCACGCACACGCACGCGCGCGTTGAGTTTGGAGCCGCGTCGATCCTTCGCCCATCTCTGCGGAACAGGTGCCGTTCGGCGTTAAATCACCGGGGAGGAGGAGGAACACTCGGCTCTCTCCGATATGGGCAGCGGGTATTGATAGAACGGCATGCATTCCCGCGGCACGCTCTCCCCCCACCGCCACCGCAGCCGCCACCGCCACCACCGGGAGGGGCCAGGCCGTGGCGTTCCAGTCAGCTGTGATACGTGGATGTCATGGCACGTGCGTGCGTGTGTGTGTGTGTGCGCGATGCAGGGAGCGGGAGTGGTACGGGGTTGGCACGCGGCGCTGCGAACCGGGCGACCCGGGTTCGATTCCCGCTCGCGACCACCAACACTGGCGACGATTATCTGAACCGGTCCTGGGGCTCCCCTAGGTCGACTCAGCTTCAAATGAGTACCTGGTGCGGTGTGTAAAATTACGTTACCACTAGGGAGACAAAGGCGGTCGGGTGTGGTGCTGATCACCCGCCTGGTAGAGTTCCGTGCCGGCCTTCAGAGGTGTCACTCGCTAACATCACTTGCCCCGAAAGTCTGTGAAGGCTACACGGTGGATCTTTGTCTTTGTGACGTGAAAATGTCATGATGTGCGTGTGAAGTGAAGAGTGCGATGGTGATGTGTTTGATGTGTGGATATCATTGTGTGTGTGGTGGGTGGATTGTGGGAGTGTGTGCGGTGGGTGGTGCGTGTTGTGTGTAGTGCGTGGTGTGTTTGGTGCATGGTGTGTGTGGTGTCGATTGTGGCGGTATGTGTGGTGTGTGTGGTGTAGATTGTGACGGTGTGTGTGGTGTGTGTGGTGCAGATTGTGACGGTGTGTGTGGTGTGTGTGGTGTGTGTGGTGTGTGTGGTGTAGATTGTGACGGTGTATGTGGTGTGTGTGGTGTGTGTGGTGTATGTGGTGTGTGTGGTGTAGGTTGTGACGGTGTGTGTGGTGTGTGTGGTGTAGATTGTGACGGTGTGTGTGGTGTGTGGTGTGTGTGGTGTATGTGGTGTGTGTGGTGTAGGTTGTGACGGTGTGTGTGGTGTGTGTGGTGTAGATTGTGACGGTGTGTGTGTGTGGTGTGTATGGTGTGTGTGGTGTAGATTGTGACGGTGTGTGTGTGTGGTGTGTGTGGTGTAGATTGTGACGGTGTATGTGGTGTGTGGGTGGCGGTTCGATTCAAGGTTTTTGCCGGGCAGCTCCGAGCCAATACCGCCGGGATCCTGGCTCCCAACCCGAGCTTTCCAGCGCCGGGGGTTGAACCGGATTCTCAAGCGTGGCGAGTTCAGAATCGGAATGAACAAACCTCTCACTGGGAAGCAAAAATCCGATGAGCTGTGAAGCTCTTTTTCACAGGCGTCCAGTCGGAGTTGACGCTCTTAACCCAGGCTCTGACGACTGCACGAGATAAAAAAAAAAGACCTCACTCCGCTAAATGTGGCTTTGCGCCCTAATTCGGCAAGAAACATTCCAAAAAGTTTAGCGAGCAAATAAAATAATTAAGTTCAGCTTTCGCCGCCGCGCGACAGACGTTCCTCACGCCGCGTGGGAAAGTGCCTCGCGTGCCCCCAAACCACGCCCCCACCCCCCCCGCCTTGAAGGTATCTCAGATGTTGTTCTGTGAAATCCACTTCCGTGGGCCGTTCTTTCTCTATGACGCGGGGGGGGGGGCGGGCGATGCACCGTCCCCCCCCTGGGAACGTTCCGAAACGGAGGACTTCCTTCACCCCGCGCTGAGCGCGCAAAAACGACAGCGCGAATCGTCGTCATCGGCAGCGTCATCGTCAGCGGCCAAGGTCTATCCACAGCTGGACGAAGGCCTCCCCCCGAGCGTGGCGATCCGCGTCGCTGCATCTCCCCGGGCTCGCGGCTCCGTCCGTTGGCTGCCGTTCCAGCACCCAGTCTCATCCGCTGGTCAACATCCCTTCTCAGCCACGACGCGTCCGTTTACCCAAGCCACCGTGGGTAACACGGTGGCTAGGAGATGTTCACTACCTCGCCTGGTATACAGGAGGTCGTGGGTTCGATCCCAACACTGACGCCTGCTGCTGCTGCTGTATATTTTGAGTTTGCGTGTCTTCATGTCTGTCCCCGTGGTCGCGTGGATTTTTCTCCGGGACCTCCGGTTTCTCCCTCCACATTTAGAGTCAACGACGTGCGTTAAAGAGTATTCGGCTGCTGTAAATGTCCACGTGATGATGGGCTATCGTTTGTGGCCAGGTCGCATACCTCAGTGGGGCCTTATCTGGCAAATAAAAAATAGCAGTAAAGAATAGTGTGTCTGGGCGTGGTGCTGGCCACGCTTACAGCACTTGCCCCATCAGTCTGTTAAGGCTAGACGGGGGATCTTTGTCGTCTAGCAGAGTCATTGGCGCACCGGTCAGAGCATTTGTCCACTGCTGATACATTTCCACACGACGATACTTCGTCGCCTCTGAGAATAAAAGAGCTCCGTAGATCAGCGGGAGGGGGGGGGGGGGGAGCCCTTACCTGGTAAAGTAAAAAAAATAAAAGTTTAAATATTCTATGGTTCTTTCGGTAAAGTCACGTGGATAGAAAAAATAATAACAATAAAATAATAAAAAATACAAATCAAGCGGTCGTCATCGTTCCCGATGACGACCGCTTGTGTTGCGATCGGAACGTCGTGATATTTTTTATTCGCCTCATTTTTATTTCGCATTATTTTATTGTCATTATTTTTTCCATCTACGTGACTTTACGGAAAGAACCGCAGAATATGAATTCCTGCAGTCACGAAAGTTTTAAGTCAAAAAATAAAAGTTTAAATCGTGCGCTTTTTTTTCCTCTCTCTCGTCTCGACGGCCAATAAGACATCGCCGGCGGCCGCTCTCTCGGCGCTCCGTAGCGCCACTTTTCATACCCCCCCCCAATCCCCCGCCACCGCCCCCCCTACCCCATTATCGACTTATTTATCCCCGTTAGCGATTACGTAACGCGCCACCGCGCCACCGGCCCCCACCGCCGACGATTACGACTGCGGAGATATTGGATGATGGGAGACGCGTCGCGGGATTAATGTTCGTGATCCTCGCTAAGGCAGCATTAACACGCGAGGCACACGCGTGTGCGTGCGTGTGCGTGTGTGTGCGTGTGCGCGTGTGCGTGCGTGTGTGCATGTGCGTGCGTGCGTGTGTGCGTGCGTGTGTGTGTGCGTGTGTGTGCGTGCGTGTGTGTGTGTGTGCGTGTGTGTGTGTGCGTGTGTGTGTGTGCGTGTGTGTGTGTGTGCGTGCGTGTGTGTGTGTGTGCGTGCGTGTGTGTGTGCGTGCGTGTGTGTGTGCGTGTGTGTGTGTGTGTGTGCGTGCGTGTGTGTGTGCGTGCGTGTGTGTGTGCGTGTGTGTGTGTATGTGCGTGTGTGTGTGTGCGTGCACGTTTATCGGCCTACGTGGGCGCTGCTGCTCGCTAACAGCACTTGCCCCAACAGTCTGTTAAGGCCAACACCAGTGACGATTATCCGAACCGGTCCCCTAAACTAGGTCGACTCGGCCTTAAACGAACGAGTACCTGGGTGCACTGGGGGGGGGGGGGGGCGGGCAGGGGGGGTGGGGTGGGGAGAGACAAAGGCGGCCGGGCGTGGCGGCGTTGGCGGCGTTGGCCACACCACGCGCCTCGTGCGCCCGCGGACCCTCGTGGGCACCGCTCGCTAGCAGCAGCACTTGCCCCAACAGTCTGTTAGAGGCTACGGTGTGGAGGGTGGGCGGGGGAACCTTTGTCTTTGTCACCACGCACCGGGCTGGTGGAAGGACGGCGAGAGCTCCTTGGCGATGCCACGCGCCGTCCTCGCCTCCTCCTGCGCCACCTCGCCCGCCGAGTCGGCGGCTTCCGCCTTGCTCCGCGCGTGCCCGGCCCTGCACACGCGACCGACGCCCGACCGACACGTGACGAACACGCGACCGACACGTGACGGACACGCGACCGACACGCGACCGATGCATGACGGGACACGTGATGAAGACGCGACCGACACGTGACGGACACGCGACCGACACGCGACCGACACACACACCGACACGCAACTAACGCATGACGAAAATCCGATCAACACGCGACCAACACGCAATGAACACGCGGCGCGCGTTTTAGGTGTGAGCGCTAGTCCCGGAACGACACGCGCAGAGCCGCGTCGGGCCGGGAGTCGAACTCGGCTCGCCAGGTTCGCGTCGCGGTGTGCTAACCACTGCGCCATCACTCCACCCCCATTGTTATCTGGTTGATGCGGCTGTAACTTCGTGATCACGCTGAGATCGGTGTCAATGGCTACGGTGAATTCACCGCTTAACACCGCCACTACACCGCGACACAGCCGCTACCACCAGGAGGACCCAGCAGCCTACACCTCTACACCACACACACTACACACTCACACTACACCTCTACACCACACACACTACACACTCACACTACACCTCTACAACACACACACTACTCACACACACTACACCTACACCACACACACTACACCACACCCATACACCCATTACACCTCTACACCACACACTACTCACTCACACTACACCTCTACAACACACACACTACTCACTCATACTACACCTCTACAACACACACACTACACACACTACACCACACACTACTCACACACACTACACCTCTACAACACGCACACTACACCACACCCACACTACACCTCTACACCACACACATTACTCACACACACTACACATCTACAACACACACTACTCACACACACTACACCACACCCACACTACACCTCTACACCACACACACTACTCACACTACACCTCTACACCACACACACACTACTCACACTCACACTACACCACTACACCTCTACAACACACACACTACTCACTCACACTACACCTCACACACTACACCACACCCACACTACACCTCTACACCACACACACTACACCTCTACACCACACACACTACTCACTCACACTACACCACACACACTACTCACACTACACCACACATACTACACCTCTACACCACACACACTACTCACACTACACCACACACACTACACACACTACTCACACTACTCACACCCACACTACACCTCTACACCACACACACTACTCACACTACACCACTACACCTCTACACCACACACTACTCATACACACTACACCACACCCATACACCCATTACACCTCTACACCACACACTACTCACACACACTACACCACACACACTACACCTCTACACCACTACACCTCTACACCACACACACTACTCACACTCACACTACACCACTACACCACACACACTACTCACACTCACACTCACCACACACACTACTCACACCCACACTACACCACACCCACACTACACCTCTACACCACACACACTAATCACACCCACACTACACCACACACACTACTCACACTACACCTCTACACCACACACACTACTCACACTCACACTACACCTCTACACCACACACACTACTCACACTACACCACTACACCACACACACTACTCACACCCACACTACACCTCTACACCACACACACTACTCACACTACACCTCTACACCACACACACTACTCACACCCACACTACACCACACACGCTACTCACACTCACACTACACCTCTACACCACATACACTACTCACACCCACACTACACCTCTACACCACACACACTACTCAAACCCACACTACACCACACACACTACTCACACTACACCTCTACACCACACACACTACTCACACCCACACTACACCACACACACTACTCACACTCACACTACATCTCTACACCACACACTACTCACACCCACACTACACCACACACACTACTCACACCCACACTACACCTCTACACCACACACACGACTCAAACCCACACTACACCCCACACACTACTCACACCCACACTACACCTCTACACCACACACACTACTCACACCCACACTACACCACACACACTACTCACATCCACACTACAACTCTACACCACACACACTACTCACACCCACACTACACCACACACACTACTCACACCCACACTACACCACACACACTACTCACACTCACGCTACACCTCTACACCACACACTACTCACACCCACACTACACCACACACACTACTCACACTCACACTACACCACTACACCACACACACTGCTCACACCCACACTACACCTCTACACCACACACACTACTCACACCCACACTACACCACACACACTACTCACACTACACCACTACACCAAACACACTACTCACACTACACACGCTACTCACACTCACACTACACCACACACGCTACTCACACTACACCTCTACACCACACACACTACTCACACCCACACTATACCTCTACACCACACACACTACTCACACTACACCTCTACACCACACACTACTCCACACCCACACTACACCTCTACACCACACATACTACTCACACTCACACTACACCTCTACACCACACACTACTCACACTCACAATACACCACTACCCCACACACACTGCTCACACCCACACTACACCTCTACCCCACACACACTACTCACACCCACACTACACCACTACACCACACACACTACTCACACTACACACGCTACTCACACTCACACTACACCACACACGGTACTCACACTCACACTACACCTCTACACCACACACACTAATCACACTACACCTCTACACCACACACACTACACACTACTCACACTACACCACTACACCACACACACTACTCACACCCACACTACACCACTACACCACACACACTACTCACACTCACACTACACCTCTACACCACACACACTACTCACACTACACCTCTACACCACACACACTACTCACACTACACCACACACACTACTCACACTCACACTACACCACTACACCACACACACTACTCACACTACACTTCTACAACACACACACTACTCACACTACACCACTATACCACACACACTACTCACACTCACACTACACCTCTACACCACACACACTACTCACACTACACCACTACACCACACACACACCCACACTACACCTCTACAACACACACACTACTCACACTCACACTACACCTCTACACCATACACACTACTCACACCCACACTACACCACACACGCTACTCACACTCACACTACACCACACACACTACTCACACTACACCTTTACACCACACACACTACTCACACTCACACTACACCTCTACAACACACACACTACTCACACTACACCTCTACAACACACACACTACTCACACCCACACTACACCTCTACACCACACACACTAGTCACACCCACACTACACCACACACACTACTCACACTACACCTCTACACCACACACACTACTCACACCCACACTACACCACACACACTACTCACACTACACCTCTACAGCACACACACTACTCACACCCACACTACACCTCTACATCACACACACTAGTCACACCCACACTACACCACACACACTACTCACACTACACCTCTACACCACACACACTACTCACACCCACACTACACCTCTACAACACACACACTACTCACACCCACACTACACACACTACTCACACCCACACTACACCTCTACAACACACACTACTCACACCCACACTACACCTCTACAACACACACACTACTCACACTACACCTCTACACCACACACACTACTCACACCCACACTACACCACACACACTACTCACACTACACCTCTACACCACACACACTACTCACACCCACACTACACCACACACATTACTCACACCCACACTACACCTCTACACCACACACACTACTCACACCCACACTACACCTCTACAACACACACTACTCACACCCACACTACACACACTACTCACACCCACACTACACCTCTACAACACACACTACTCACACCCACACTACACCTCTACAACACACACACTACTCACACCCACACTACACCTCTACACCACACACACTACTCACACTACACCTCTACAACACACACACTACTCACACCCACACTACACCACACACACTACTCACACCCACACTACACCTCTACACCACACACACTACTCACACCCACACTACACCTCTACAACACACACGCTACTCATCACTGCATCGCTAGACACCATCCTGTACGTCCCCACCTTCCCTCTACGTCCTACAGCTCACACAGCCACACCACCACCACCCCCCCCCCCGTCACACTCCAATGTGAGTTGAGGACACGTGGGGGGAAGGGGGTGGGGGCTGGCTCAGCTGTGGCCGCTGACCCGGCCACCCCCAGCCGGGATTCCGGGATCCCGAGCCCGGCCAACACTTCGTAACGCTCTGCTCGGGGTCCCCCGTCGTGTCGCAGCACCACAGCCGGTGGGCAGTCGGTGGGCAGGCGCCCTCAGGAGCCCAGGGGCAGCCCCGAGGGGGGCGGGGGGCGGGGGGCGGGGTCGGGGGGTGGCGGCCAAAGGGGGCAATTCTCCCCCGGGCACCGCCCCAAAAAGAGCACAACGCATGCAGTGTGTTTTGTCGCAAGTTCATAAGTGGGTGGGTTGGGTGGGGTGGGGTGAGTTTGGGTGGGTGGGTGAGTTTGGGTGGGTGGGTGAGTTTGGGTGGGTGGGTGAGTTTGGGTGGGTGGGTGAGTTTGGGTGGGTGGGTGAGTTTGGGTGGGTGGGTTTTTCATGGGTGGGTTTGGGTTTGGGTGGGTGGGTTTCGGTGGATGGGTTTTGGTGGGTGGGTTTTGTATGGGTGGGTTTGGGTGGGTGGGTTTGGGTGGGTTTTTTTATAGGTGGGTTTGGGTGGGTGGGTTTGTGGGTTTGTGTTTTGGTGGGTGGGTTGGGGTGGGTGGGTTTGGGTGGGTGGGGTGGGTGGGTTTAGGTGCGTGGGTGGATGTTGGTGGGGTAGGTGGGTTGGGGTGGGTGGGTGAGGGTGGGTGGGTTTGGGTGCGTGAGTTTCGGAGCGTGGGTTTGGGTGGGTGGGTGGGTGGAGATATGGAGGGACAATACGTATATATGTATAGATGGATGTATAAACTCATGAATAGAGGGACAGATAGATCAATGAACAGATGGACGGACAGACGGAGGGTCATGCGGATGGATAGATGGTTGTGTTGACAGAGACAGCGGGATAAAGAAATTAACCGATGAACGGACGGACAGACACGCGGACTAATAGATGAACGGGTGGATGTACCGACAAATCAGACGGACAGGCGAGAAGGGAAATTAAAAGATGGACGGACAGAGGGAGGGAGGGAGGGCCGAGCGTGATGGCACGGACGAACCGACCGGGGAAACGCCGCCAACAAAACTCTGCACGGAGTGGGGCCATGGGCACGGAATTCCCCGACGATGCCCCGGCGAGGGGGCAGCCTTCCCCCCCAACCCCCCACGCGGGGGAGGTAGGGGGCTGGGGGGGGGGGTGGGGGCTGGAGGGGGGGGAGTTCCGCTGTCCCCGGCGATTATTTGCGGACGCTGAAACGCGCGCTGGGAGGATCAACACCTTCCCCTCAAGCCCATACCCCTGGGCCGAGAGGAGACGCCCGGGGGAAATGCGACACGGGGACGCGACCAGACCAGACTTACAATGATCATGGTGGTGGTGGTAATAACAATTATGGCGATGATGATGCTGGTGGTGTTGATGGTATTGACAATGATGGCGATGATCAAAATCACCACCAGCATAACAGCTATCACTGCCACCACCGCCACCATAATAATTACTGATTTCGAGGTGGCGACGATGATTACTTTGAATCAGGAAAGATGCCGATCATGACGATTCAGGAATTATGACGACGACGCTGACAATTGAGGAATCACAACGGTCGTAACGACGACAACGACGACGATTCAGAGATGACGATTATCATCCCCGTCATCGTCGTCGTCGTCATCATTAAAATAAAAATTTTTACCAGGTAAGGCCCACTGAGCTACGTAGCTCTTTTTCAGAAGCAAACTGACCGCAAATGATAGCCCAACGAAGTGGCTCACCACGTGGAAATGTATAGCTGCCAAATACTCGTAACGGTGACGTTGATTATTATAAATGTGGAGTGGACAAAAATCCACGCGATAACGGGGAGAGAGAGAGAGACACCCAAACTTCAAATATACAGCAGCAGCAGGCGTCAGGGTTGGGATGGAACCCGCGACCTCCTGTAGACCAGGCGAGGTAGTTAACATCTCGTCAACACCAAGCGATGCACAACAACAACAACAACAACGGTGACGACGACGACAACGACACCCGCAACCGCCCCACAGCGACCTCCACCCTCCACACTCCCCCAGCACCCCCACGGCCCCACCCACCCCCCCACCGTCACCTGGACGCGGCGATGTCGGCCTTCTGGCGCGCGATGGCGGCGGCCCGGTTGGCGCCCTCGACGGCTCGCTCCACCTTGCCGCGCACCTTGCCGGCGCGCAGCGGGATAAGCGCCCGCCGGCGGGCCCCGGCGCCCGTGGGCAGGGCGCCGCGCTTGTACTTGCCCTCCTCGGCGCGCCCGTCGGCCGCGGTCGTGCGCCCGTAGCCGTGGCGCTCGTCGTCCAGCCACTCGCCCTCGTAGCGCAGCCCGTCGGAGCGCTCGGCCACGCCGAAGCCGCAGCGACGGTCGCCGCGCCACTCCCCCGCGTAGCTCTCCGTGGCCGACGCGTCGTCCAGGCGCGCCGCCTCCTCCTCCTCGTCCGCCGCCGCCGCCGCCGCCGCCGAGCCGGCGCCGGCGGCGGCGGTCGTCGCCGCCGCGGTCGTGCCGGCGACGGGCGAGTCCCGGCCGACGTCGCCGAAGCTCATCTGTGGCGGAGCGAGGGAGTGTGTGCGGAGGGACGGGGTTGGTGGAGAGTGTGGAGAGAGCGTGGAGAGTGGTGTGGTGCGCATGGAGAGAGCGGGAGGTTGACTCGTTGGATGGCAACGGTGAAAACGGTTCAAGGGCCACGACAAGCCGCTTCGTCATGCAGCTCAGCGGGCCTTCACCTGGTAAGTAAAATAATTTGTAGTTGAGTTTACGAGCACCCGGCGCACAACCCCAACGAGCGACAACCCCCACCACCCCACCGCGGGGGGGGGCGGGGGCAGGGGGGGGGGCGGCGGGGGGGGGGGGCGGCGGGGGGGGGGCGGCAGGGGGGGGAGGCCTCACCTCCGACTCGGCGAGGCTGTCGCCGGCCTCGCTGCGGAAGGAGCTGCGCTTGCTCAGCTGGCTCGAGAGCGACGCCTTGGAGTCCGACTTGCGCAGCTTCAGCCCGCTGAGCAGCGAGCCGCTGCGGAACAGGCCGCGCTTCTTGGCCGCCTTCTCGGGCTTGGCGTTGGCGCCCGCGGCGAGGCCGGCGAGGGCGAAGCCGGCGCGGGTCGTCAGCAAGCCGGGGGCGCCGGGCGCGGCTGCGAGGGCCGAGAGGGCGGCGGTGCAGCGGTTAGCGCGACGTGAAGCCCCAGCGGACCCGGGTCCCCGATGTTTTCCCGTTCGCGGGACCAGCACAGATCGTCGGCCTCCCCCTTCCCCTCCCCCAACCCTCCCCACCCCCCCCCCCCCACTAGGTCGACTTAGCCTTAAATTAGTAGCTGGGGCGGAGTGCGTAAAACACCGGCACTTGGGAGACAAAGGCGGCCCGGCGCGGTGCTGGCCACACTACTGCCCCCGTGTGCCGTGCCGGCCTTCATAGTTGCAAATCGTTAACAGCGCTTGCCCCAAGTCTGTTAAAGGCTATATGAGGGATCTATGTCTCTGGCGGTGGTGGTGATGGTGTCGGTGGTGCTATTATATCGTCATGTTCTTGGCAATTGATTCGTAACAGATGTTTGTTTTGGGTGGGGCCACGTGATTAATGAATTTCCGTCATTCTGTAATCATAACAATCATCAGGGCTATCGGATAACTCCCATTCTTCAGCAAAATAACATCACAATTACCTCTTTTTTTCTCAATCATAATCATCATAACTAAATCATCGTCATATCTAAACAATTGTCATTTCCGCATCAGCATCCTTTTTAAAATCATCATTATCATCATCATCACCATGAGTTCTGAATCGTGACAATGACGGCGGTGGTGATGACAGTGCAATGGCAGCAATGGCAGTAATGGCGATGCTGATGCTGCTGCTGATGAGCTTAAGAAAGCCGAGGATGGCTTTGATGATAGTGACGGCGGTGATGATTACAGTGCAATAACGGTGATGGTGATGCTGGTGATAGTGGCGGTGATCATAACATTGAGCGTGGTGATGGCGGTGGCGGTGATGATGACAGTGAGAGTGATGATGGTGGAGGTGATTATGATGACGTTGAGAGTGATGATGATGGTGGTGGCGGTGATGATGACAGTGAGAGTGATGATGGTGGAGGTGATGACAGGGCCGCCACGTTTTCAGAGTCGGGGGGTGACAATTGCTGCCACGCGTGCGATCCCAATCGAGTCATTCGCGGTGAAATTCTTTTGCAAAATTTGGCAAACGTGGACCGTGACGCCGGCACACAACAGCCTCCTCTTGCGAATCACGTCACGGTTGCGGTGATGGTGGTTAATAATAACAATCATCGTTATCACGTCAACTCAAAACAATGCGCCAACACCACGCAGTGTTCGCTCGCTCTCGTAGATCGGAGAGGGAGGACGACGACGCGGAAGGCGGCAGGAGGAGAAACCACAGACGAGGAGCGGAAGGCAGCGAGGAGCCGGCGCCACCAACGATTGCCCCAAGCTCTGCGGTCCTCTATATACGAAGGTGCTATTGGCCAATT
>NW_027423648.1:0-26893 GCF_048934315.1 Petromyzon marinus | reverse complement strand
GGGACCCTGCCATACCTCTCTCCGGAGGTATTGCTGGGCTACAGATTAACGTGTGCAGTGGACATGTGGGCACTGGGCTGCACAGTGGCAGAGTTGGCGACCGGCAGGGAATTATTCCATTCGGACAGCCGCGACGACCACCTCCCGTGCTGCATGGAGGTATTTCCAACTGGACGTTCACCCGCTCGTGATTCCCCCCTCCTTTCTTGAAGTTGTAGGCTATGGGGGGGTGGGGAGCCAGGAGAGGGGGGGGCGATTGGCTACTTGGTGATCTGGCGAATGGCAGCCATCGTATGTTGTATGTGTGTACACGTGTGTGTCTTGTACGTGTTGTGGGAGCAGTGGTGTAGCGGTTAGCGTGCTCAGCTACAAACCCGGTAATGCGAGTTTGATTCCAATTCACGGCCAACATCAGTGAGGATTATCTGAACCGGTACTGGGCATCCCCTAGTATAAATCAGCCTCAAATGAGTACCTGGTGCCGTGTGTACCTGCTTCAATATGGCCAACCATCCCCTCTCTGTGTGTGCCACAGTCCTGGCCCTCAACAGGTGCCGCTACTGTTGCTGCTGATGTTTCTACTCACTACTATAAGCACTTGCCCCTACAGTCTGCTGCGGCTACACGGGTGACTTTTGCCTTTATCTCAACCATGTGCAGATCCTCGGGTTGCCTCCAAGATGCATGATGGATGCAGCTCCTGACGGAATGCACTACTTTGGTGAGTTGAAGGGTGGGGCGAGCAACCGGCCGGATTCAGTGTTAGGGTGTGGCCTGGAGCTGTTGTACTTCTTTTTGGGGGGGTGGCCATGGGGGGGGGGGGCTCTTTGTATTTTCAATTCCTTGGGTGAGTGGGTGGGTAAATGGGCGCGTGGGCAAGTGGGTAGGTGGGCAAAGTGGTGGTTGGTGACTGTGTGTCTCTTCTGCTGTGCATGTCTCCTGCAGATCGTTTGGGCATGATGTTCTCCCCAGTCAAGAGAAGGGTGCCAGGGAGCTTGTCACTTCACGGGGCACTCAAAAGCCACGACCCGGAGTTTGTTGACTTTGTCAGCTCCTGCCTGCAGTAAGAATCATCCCCCACCCCCTCCCCCCTCCCCATGAGGATTTCTCCCACCAAGGTGATCAACGATCGCCCTCCACCGATCACCAGGAAGATGTGGAGCTGAGTTAACCTGCCGATAACCAGTACCACCCTTGTTAAGATCGCCCTCTTTGGAGGTCCGTTAAAGATGATCCTCGGCAGTGCAAGGCTCAGGACATTTTTAGAGTACCGCGTATTGAAGGATTGCCGCTGCTACCAAGACTACCGCTGATGCCGTGCGATCCTGGACCTCGTGGGAGAAAGGGAAGGAACGTCAATCCTCTCACCACGCCTCTCTCACCACGTGCGCTGCGTGTGACCCCCGTGCGTCTCTCAACAGATGGGATCCGGATTGTCGCATGACGCCAGCGCAGGCGCTGGGTCACAGCTGGCTCCGGACGGTGGCCACCAGCACCACCAGCAACGCCACCGCCACCACCATTGCTGCTCCTGGCAGTGTACAGTGTTTTGGAGCTGCTGAGCGACGGTAAGCCATGAGCTGCTTGTCCAATATTCAAGGCAGTCCATAGGGAGGTGTGGGGCCCGGGGCAAGTCACAATTAAATCGGAAGTATTACCAACAATACAGGGTTTTTTTTCGGTTAGATCGCATAGATATACATGTGTTGTTAAACTCACCACCACCCAACACAGCCAATTAGTAAGGTGTATCATGTAAACAAAATGTGCCAATTAGTTACTAGATCAGCACACCAGTGTGTTGGAAAGTAAACCCACCACATTTACTATTCGAGTACGACATTTTGCCGGGGATTGCAACCAGCCTCATAAGGTGACGGCCAGAATTGTGGAGAAATACTCCTGTTTCGGTCTTAAATAGTGATAAATGTGAATGTGATGTCATCATTTGTGAGCCAATCTGGTGCGAAAGCCTACGTGTTAAAAAGACATTTTACGTCTGACACCGTGACATCGAAGCACAGGGCCGCCAAAAGCACGGTGCCCGGGGCGGTTTCCCCAGTACACCGTACCCGGGGAACGGCTCTGCTCCTGTTAATGTATTTATATTTATTACTACTACCCTTATTTAGCCAGCATGAGCCTCACTCAGTCTCAAGACTCTTTTTCAGTAGAGTCCTGCCAAGTTGTTTGCAGTACAGAACAAATTTGCTTTTGCTACTGCTGCTATGCGATCCCGATTGAATGATTTGGAGGTTCAATTTCTAACACTGACGAGGATGTCCATCCAAAACTGGTTGCGTGGCGTGTGTCAGGGTTCAGTTACGTGGAGGAAAATGCCAAACCCAAAGGAATGAAAGTTACATTTTAATGTACAATTTTATTGAGGGACTGTGTGTTGTCTTGGTGGGGTCTGGGGCTGTTTTTGTTGATGTTTTGCTGCCTTGCTCAAATTTACAGTTAGTGTTGAAAACTGGCAGGATTTTATGTACTTTGTGCTTATGTGCTCAATTTTTTGTGACTTGCTTACATTTTTACACGTTGCACTCCTTTTGTTTGTTGTTGTAACTTGCTTACCCTGTGCCTCGACTGCATATCTGTGAAGAAAGAGCTTCATAGCTCATCGGATTCCTCTTCATCCAGTCTAAATAATGTATTCTGATTTGGAAACCAATGCAGGACAAAACGGGGGGGGGGGGGGGGGGAGGGGTAGAACACACTCCACATTCCACACGGAGAAGTGGCCCAAGTATGGGAATCAAACCCAGGTCCTTCTTTGACTGAGTTCCAGCCCTGCCACCCGCAAACGAACACATGTACAGTTCAAACCCCACGTGTACATTCGGTTATATACGGATGTATTTTTATAATTGGTTCCTGGGTGAGGACAAATAATGAGGCAGCCATATCTTTGCCATGTAGCCCTTCATCCAGTGTGATATCGCAAGACTAATGCCCATTTTGTAACCAGACCCACGATGGGCATGGTATGCTGCATTATTGCAGCATCGTTATTAGCCTAGTTAATCTATCTCTGCACACAGTCCGTACGCGGACGATGGGGGGAGGGGGGACGGACTGTGATCTCTGCTGTAGCAGGAAGTTGGAACGGTGTCGTGCGCATCTCTTCACAGAGCGGAGCCGGCGCTGCCCCCATCCTCCGCGCTTGCCCTGGCCTCTAAAGGGAAGCTGACGGTTGTGGTGGAAGAGGAGACCCTGGTGGAGGAGCTGGTGGTGCAGGATGAGGAGACCCTGCTGGAGGAGCTGGTGGTGCAGGAGGAGAACCTGGTGGAGGAGCTGGTGGTGCAGGAGGAGACCCGGGTGGAGGAGCTGGTGGTGCAGGAGGAGGAGACCCGGGTGGAGGAGCTGGTGGTGCAGGAGGAGGAGACCCGGGTGGAGGAGCTGGTGGTGCAGGACGAAGAGGAGATGGGGGGGGAGACAGAGGAGGTGGAGACGAAGAAGGAGCAGGAGGAGGAGATGGTGGTGCAGGAGATGGTGGTGGAGGAGAAGGAGATGACAAGGAAAGAGGATCAGGCGATGGTGATGCAGGAGGAGAAGAGGAAGCGAGGGGGCCTGGCCCGCATAGGGAGAACCATCCGTTCACTCCTCCGACGCGCGCTGCTGTGTGGTGGCCGGTCCACCACACAGTAGAGGTGGTGGTTATGGACAGTTGTGCACCACGACCACTATCACCACACCCACCACATGCACACTCCACACATACACCCCCCTGTGATACCCACCACCCACCACACACATCCTGCACCCACCCACCCCGTGACACCCACCACACACTACACAAAGAGCTAGGCGTTTAGAGGGTTAGGGGTTTATAAAGTTATGGGTTTAGAGGTTTTGGGGTATTTTGGGGATAAGGGGTTTATATGTTTAGGTATTTCGAGGGTTATAGGGTTTAGGGGTTGAGAGTGTTAGCGGTTTAGGGGATTCTAGAGTTAGGGGTTTAGAGGGTTAGGGTTTTAAGGGTAAAGGGGTTTAAAGGGTTAGGTGTTTAGAGGATTAGGCTATTAGGCGTATAGGGGTTTAAAGAGTTAGGGGTTTAGGGGTTCAGAGGGTTATGGTTTTAAGGGTAGAGGGGTTAAGAGGGTTAGGGATTTAGAGGGTTTTGAATTTAACGATTTTGTGTTTAAGGGTTTAGGTTAGGGGTTCAGTGGGTTAGAGGTTTGGGGGTTTATGGGTTAGGATTTTAGAGGGTGATGGGTTTAGACCGTTATGGTTTTAAGGGTAAAGGGGTTTTGAGGGTTGAGTTTTAGAGGGTTACAGTTTAGAAGGTTGTGGTTTTAGAGGGTTCTCGGTTTAGAGAATTAGGTGTTTAGAGGGTTTATGGGGTTTAATTGTTAAAGGGTTAGTGGTTTAGAGGGTTAGGAGTTTATAAGGTTATGGACTTAGGGGTTTAGAGGTTTTGGGGCTTTTAGGGGGTAAGCAGTTTAGAGGTTTGGGGGGTTTTAAGGGTTATGATGTTTAGGGGTTGAGCGTATTAGGGGTTTTGAGGGTTAGGGTTTTAGTGGGTTAAGGGTGTAGAGGGTTAGGGGATTAGAGGGTGAGGGGTTTAGAGGGTTGGGGTTTTCGTGGTATTTGGGTCAGGATTTCAAAGGGTGAGGAGTTTAGACAGATAGGGTTTTAAGGGTGAAGAGGCTGAGGTTTTTATTTGGTAGAGTTTAGAAGGTTATGGGTTTAGAGGGTTAAGGGTTTAGAGTTACTGTCGGTGTTTAGAGGTTTAGGGGGTTTATGGGTTTTGATTGCTCGGTGTTTTGGTTTACAAGGTTACGAGTTTTAGAAGGTTTTGGGTTTAGAGGTTTCGGTGTTTCGGGGATTAGAGGTTTATAAGGTGAGGGGTTTAAAGGGTTATGGTTTTACAGGTTTAGGTGTTTAGACAGTTTGGGGCTTAAGGGTTTAGAACAGGGGTGGGCAAATTTTTTGACTCACGGGCCACAATGGGTTCTAAAATTTGACAGAGGGGCCGGGCCAGGAACAGATGGATGGAGTGTTTGTGTGAACTAATATAAATGTCGTGTAAAAATAATAACATGAAAGGATTTGGCCTTTAACAGGTAGCAAAGCATTTATTTGCAAGGCAATTTAACAAATTGCACGAACATGAACAATACAAAAACGTCGTAACTCCCGGTCAAAGTGCGCCATCTAAATGGGGAAATGGGGGCATTACAGGAGAAAGGTAAAATTTAATTTAATAATAATAATATTTGTATAAGTTCGGCGGGCCGGATTAAAAAGCCCAACGGGCCGTATACGGCCCGGGGGCCGTACTTTGCCCATGTCTGGTTTAGAAGGTTAAGGGTTTAGACAGTTAAGAGTTTTTGGGGTTTATGGGTTAGGGTTCTAAAGGGTGAGGTGTTTAGACGGTTGGAGTCTTCAGGGTAAAGTCCTTTAGAGGATTTGGTGTTTAGAGGGTTAGAGTTTAGAACGTTTTGAGTTTAGAGGGTTTAGAGAGTTACGTGTTTAGAGGTTTATGGGTTTCGATTGTTAGAGGTTGAATGGTTTAGATGGTTAGGAGTTGAGGAGGTTATAAGGGTATGTGTTTAGGGGTTTAGAGGTATAGGGGTTTCAAGGGTTAGGGATTTAGAGTGTTAGGGGTTTAGTGGTTTGAGAGTTGAGGGTTTAACACCTAGACTTTCACAACTAATATTGGGTTAGTCTCCAACACTAAATGGTACTTTTTGTTGATGTGACAAATTTTCCTAATTGGCTGTGTCGGGTGGTGGCTGGTTTAACGACACATTTATAGTTACACAATCTAACCCCAAAAAAACATTTATGGGTTTAGAGGGTTTAGTGGGTTATGTGTTTAGAGGGTTAGCATTTTAGGGGTATAGGTGTTTTAAGGGTTAGGCATCTAGAGGGTTAGTTCTTTAGAGGGTTGGGGTTTAAATGTGTTGGGATTAGATTAGGGATTTAGATTTTTAGAACGTTAGGGTTTTGAGGGTTTGGGTTTTAGAAGTTGAGGATTTAGAAGGTTGTGAGTTCAGAGGGTTAGGGGTCTAGAGGGTTAGTTCATTAGAGGGTTGTGGTTTAGATTGGTTGGTATTTAGAATATTAGGGATTTAGGGTTTTAGAAGGATCGAGTTTCAAGGTTTAAAGGGTTAGGGATTCAGAGGGTTGAGGGTTTGGTTTTTAATGGCTTCGAAGGTTAGGGTTAAAAGACTAAGGGGTTTGGAGAGTGAGGGGTTTTTGGTGGGTTAGGGTTTTAAGGGTAAAGTTTTTGAGAGGGTTAGCAGTTTAGATGGTTATGGGTTTAAATGGTTAGGGATTTAGATAGTTACGGGGTTTAGAGGTTTAGAGGGTTTTATTTGTTCGAGGTTTAGTGGTTAAGGTCTCTGTGCGAGTCCAACAGGTTTATTTTAGTCTATGGTAAGATAAAAACAGTTCAGTTTAATTTGTATATATTCAAACAATTTGTTTACCTTTCCTGTCGTGTTTTTGTATTGTATTTTTGTTATGTTCTGACCCGCCCGATTGGACGTCTGTGAAAACAGATCGTCATAGCTCATCAGATTCATCCAGTATAAATAAATATTCAGATTAAAATTCTATTGACCTCTGTGCGAATCTATGGATTTCTGTGTGAGTTTTTGGGTCTCTTGAGTGTATGGATCTCTGTGTGAGGCTATTGGTCTATGTGCATGTCAAAAGGACTCTGTGTGAGTCTATGGGGTTGCTGTGTGAGTCTGATTGTCTGTAGGAATGCATGGGTCTCTCTTGGAGTCTATGGGTTTCTGGGTATGGTTGTTTGTGCGAGTTTTACATGCACAAATGGAACTTAAAAAGGCCATTGAGGGTTGCAGAATCCAAATTGAATATTAAGTTCCCCGCAATGCAAGCCAGCTCCCTAGTCGTGTCATCAAACAGCCCCTGTAATTCTTTATAATAAAAGAATTACTCCAAGAAATCCACACTGAGTCACAGTAGGGTCCTGAATTGGGGTTTTATTTTATAATCTTTGGTTTTATTCGGTTAAGTCACGTAGGTAAAAAAGTAAACTAAAATTAAATAAAAGAAAAAAATAAAAACGACGTTTCGAAGGCAACACAAGCTTCCGTCTTCAGGTGGAAACAGTCACAGCAAAAAATCGCTGCACCAAGTGGCGAGGCTCTGGAAACCTCTGGCTTAAATACAGGTTAAGGGAGGGGGCGGGAGGAGCCATGTAGGGGGACCTTGGTGGGGTGAGGGGCTGAGTTAATCCGTCTTTTGTTGTGTAGAGGGTGTGGGGGGTGGGTCACTGTGTGTGTGCAATAGAAACGGAAAAAAAATAGAAAAATTAAAGATCGGCAAGAATGTGCTGTCAGGGGGAAGTAGAAAAAAGGGAAATAGAAAGTTCGGAAGGAATATGCTTGGTATACCACTACTTGAAATTGCTGTTAGAAATTAGTTGACGTTTGGTATGATTTAAAACGTCCTTCCAGTGGTTGCTTAATTTGAAACTATCCTCTCGGTTGAAGGTATGCCTGTATTTGTATATCTGAATGGCTTGGTGAACACATCTCTGGTGATAACCTATAGGTTTACAGAGAACCTTGGTATCGGAGAAGACAATCTCATGATCACCCATAGCGTTGTGACAATGATCAGCCACAGCAGAAGAATTCGTTCTGCCGTGTTTCAAATCTCATTTGTGCTCGCGAATTCGGTCAGAGACATGTCGCTTTGTCTCCCCGATATAGCAATCACCACAGGTACAACTCAATTTGTAAACCCCGGGGTACTGTAAGTCAGGAATGACATCCTTCACGGATGGGATCAGATCACGAATTTTGTGTACTGTATTGAACCGGACCTGGATCTTGTGTTTGTTTAGAATTTTGGAAATCTTTTTAGTAACGCCTGCTATATATGGTAGTGTGATGGTTTTGACCAGAGTATCAAGTGGTTGTTTCTGTATGGAGGGAGAAACAGCTTGGCGGATGGTACGGTCAGAGTATCCATTCCTTTTGAGGGCCAGGTGCACATGTTTTAATTCACTGGTCAGGTGGTGTTGGTCCGAAATGCAATTAACCCAATGGTATAAAGTTTTGATGAGATGATTCTTTTGGTCTGGGTGGTGGTGGGAATCAGGTTTCAAGTAGGAATCTGTGTGGGTGGGTTTCCTGTAGACAGAATGCCCCAATGAGCCATCAGGTCTCCTCTGAAACAGAACATCTAAGAATGGTAGCTTGCCATCTTTTTCCACGTCCATGGTGAATTTGATGGCGGGATGTCTGGAATTGATGTGGTGTAGGAAAAGGTTCAAAGCTGGGAGGCTATGTGGCCAAATGACGAAAGTGTCATCCACATATCTCTTCCCCTGGGAAGGTCTGAGGGTGGAAGTCTGGATGGCATCTGATTCAAATTTCTCCATGAAAATATTGGCTATCACTGGTGACAAGGGGGAACCCATGGGGGTACCCTCATTTTGTTTGTAGAAGGAGCCATTCCAAGTAAAGTAGGTATTGTTGAGGCAGTGCCTAACCAGTACAGGTGTATCGGCATCTAGTCCATGTTGGACCAAATTTTCAATTATTTCAATGGAATCAGGTACTGGGACCTTGGTGAACAAAGAGACCACATCGAAGCTGACAAGGATATCGTCAGGGGACAGTACAACGTCTTTGACCATAGAGACCAATTGGGCTGAGTTAAGTACTGCTGAGGCGGTCTTGCCAGTGAAAGGCAGCAAGGAATATGACAGAAAACGGGCTAGTCTATAGGTAGGGGAGTTGATCATGGATATGATGGGTCGTAGTGGGGTGCCTTCTTTATGGATCTTGGGAAGACCATATAATCTAGGGAGTCTTGCAGCAGAAGGTTTTAGGGAGGGACGTTTAGTTGGGTCGATTAGGGAGGTCGAACTTGTGATGATCTTGTTGGTTTTTATCGCTAGGCTATTGATAGGGTCATTTTTAATTTTTGAGTAACTTCCATCATTGAGCAGATTCTGGATTTTGTTGTTGTATGAGTCTTTATCCATGATTACAGTAGCGTTGCTTTTATCGGCTGAGAGGATGACTATATCACTTCTGTTTTTTTAAATTCGCGAGTTCAGAGCGTTCATTTTTGCTGATGTTACTAATGGGTTTCTTAGCATTCTTAAGAATCGGGGCTATTTCAGCTCTCGCAACGTCCGCTTGGATGTGTCCCACGCCTTTGAGGGTTACATCGACCTGAGAGATGATATCATCTACTGGTATGTGTTTTGGGGTGACAGCAAAATTCAGTCCCCTAGCCAGTACTGTTTTCAGATTGTCCGAAATCGGCGTGCTACTCTGATTAATGACGATTTTGTTGACGTCGAGTTTTGTTATATGTGGAACTGGGTTTTTCTTTAATAGCTGGTTGAATTTAGAAATCAGGTTAGCTTTACATTTGACTGACAGTGAATCAGCAGAAGAAGCAGTCATGTTGTCTATGTGATTCCAATCCGCACCAACCGGTATGTGCACCCGCATGTACACCACCTCTACACCGTTCATCATGCTAAGTCGGCCAATCAAATGCTAATTTTTATGCTAATTCCTTTGTCAAGGCACCTTGTTTCCTCGCACACAGCTTAACGGTCGCGGTCTGAGCGTGGCTGTGTTTCACTCCAGCGCTGTCCTCGAGACAGCCTGGTTCCTTCACCTGATGAAGGCCGCTTGTGTTGTGGCCGAAACGTCGTGATTTTTGTTGTTTTATTATTTACCTACGTGACTTTACCGAATAGAACCAAAGAGTATCGATCCTTGCAGTCACGAAAGCTTTAAATCTAGAATTGATAACCTCTACGGGGAGGGCCTTCACCTATCTGTTAGAGCTTTAAACAGACAACGGGACAAGAAGTCACAGCTCATCGAGACTCTGACCTTCCTCAAAAGATGCCGCGATCACAAGGTAATACCCATCGCTTTCACACTCATTTCTTCTGCTGTATCTTCTCCAAATTCTAAACAGATTCTGTTTAAGGCCAGCCTATCTTAAATCTCAGAGAGGATAAGGCTACTCCGATTTGAACTCGATACTTTAGACAGGACTCTCCTACAAGCTCATTTAATGTTAACACAAAAAATGTCACCTTCTGATTGGAATCACATAGACAACATGACTGCTTCTTCTGCTGATTCACTGTCAGACAAATGTAAAGCTAACCTAATTTCTTTCTGATTGAGAGGGGGTCAAATATATAACATTTTTGACATGCGTTTTTTCTGGATTTTGTTGTTGTTATTCTGTCTCTCACTGTTCAAATAAACCTACCATTAAAATTATAGACTGATAATTTCTTTACCAGTGGGCAAACGTACAAAATCAGCAGGGGATCAAATACTTTTTTCCCTCACTGTATATATAAATAAATAGTGCATATTTAGTGTATTATTGAGTGCATGTTTACGTGCTCTAACCCAAAAATCTCGATTATGGACTCAAACAACCGCTGGGAGACTTCTCACTCAGACCCGTAGCAAGACGATATCGCCCCAATATTCAAATTGTTCAAATATCCCCCGACTGAGTCCAGGATCAATTTAAAGATCATACTCAAACAAAATATGCAGCAATTATCAAGAAAGTGAAAATAGTAAGACGACCCAGATTCCGAAAGATCAGACATGAGACCGATATCATAAGGGCCTGCATAAAGACCACAGATGCATCCACCGAGACCAGAGGACGCCGGCCTCATCCTTGGAGTGGGCCCGTGGTTGTGATCGACAATGGACTCAGAGATTCCTCTGTCCAAACCACTGTGGACTTCACCAAGAAGACAGACACATCCAAGGTCAGCATTGAGACCAGAGATGCATCCACCGACACGAGACGACGCCGGCCTTATCCTTGGAGAGGGCCCGTGGTTGTGATCGACAATGGACTCAGAGATTCCTCGATCCAGACCAGCGGGGACTTCACCAAGAAGACGGACACATCCAAGGTCAGCATTGAGACTAGAGATGCATCCACCGAGACCAGAGGACGCCGGCCTTATCCTTGGAGTGGGCCCGTGGTTGTGATCGACAATGGACTCAGAGATTCCTCTGTCCAGACCACCGGGGAATTCACCAAGAAGACAGACACATCCAAGGTCAGCATTGAGACCAGAGATGCATCCACCAAGACCAGAGGACGCCGGCCTTATCCTTGGAGTGGGCTCGTGGTTGTGATCGACAATGGACTCAGAGATTCCTCTGTCCAGACCACCGGGGACTTCACCAAGAAGACGGCGGACACATCCAAGGTCAGCATTGAGACTAGAGATGCATCCACCGAGACCAGAGGACGCCGGCCTTATCCTTGGAGTGGGCCCGTGGTTGTGATCGACAATGGACTCAGAGATTCCTCTGTCCAGACCACCGGGGAATTCACCAAGAAGACAGACACATCCAAGGTCAGCATTGAGACTAGAGATAAATCCACCGAGACCAGAGGACGCCGGCCTTATCCTTGGAGTGGGCCCGTGGTTGTGATCGACAATGGACTCAGAGATTCCTCTGTCCAGACCACCGGGGAATTCACCAAGAAGACAGACACATCCAAGGTCAGCATTGAGACTAGAGATGCATCCACCGAGACCAGAGGACGCCGGCCTTATCCTTGGAGTGGGCCCGTGGTTGTGATCGACAATAGACTCAGAGATTCCTCTGTCCAGACCACCGGGGAATTCACCAAGAAGACAGACACATCCAAGGTCAGCATTGAGACCAGAGATGCATCCACCGAGACCAGAGGACGCCGGCCTTATCCTTGGAGTGGGCCAGTGGTTGTGGCAGAAGGTCACGGGACAGACCCAGGTGCCATGGGTTGACTGACTGATATGTAAGTCTCACACATGCACACAGGCATGCATATGCAAACTCGCATACACGGAGGTTTACACTTTAAATACTATGTATGCCACCCACCAGGATTTCTCCTTACATGTTATGTTGTTTTCAATTACCATTGTACCGAAATTCAAACATAAAAACATATTTCCCGAATTCTTCCTGTCTTTTTGGTAATTGCTCAGAGTTTCGTTTCTTGATTTAATACTTGTTTCGTCTTTCAATCGAGACAAAGAATCTGTGCGAACATCTCACAATGCAGTGCACCCCATTGTATCAGAAAGAGGCTACAGTGAGCAAGGAAAAAAAAACATTGTCTCTATGGAATCCATCTTTCCTCAGCAACATCCAAATCAACCAACACAACATGGTCAGCAGTTAATTATTGTGCTGCATGTACGTGAATCATGCATACAAACTGACAGATTCATTGACACACACACACCCACAGGGGAAATACACCGCGTGAAATATTTTCTCCAAAGTTATTTGACTGAACTTCAGGATCCACATCAATTTAAAGCTTCCGTAACTGCAAGTATTCGTCTTCTTTGGTTCTTTCGGTAAAGTTACGTAGAATGAGAATAAAATAATTCATGAGGCCATTCACATATACAAGCACAGAGACCATTTCAACCGAGAAGATGGATTCTGGCTTAGTAACCATTGGAAAGATGTTTTAAACCATTTCCATTCTTAATTAATTGTATTTTACGATGACCTTCAGACCGCAGCTCTTTCGCTGGCATTGACTCTTAATACCTCTCACACCACGGTTAATGGTATGGTTTACAACATGGAGTATTACAGCGCCTTGCAGCTCTCTCTCTCCCCCTCCTCTGTTCCTACCATGGATGAACTCGTCCGTCTGAACGGGACCCGTAGCTATCCGTGTTGCTAAAGTTGAGGGTAAGAATCCACCCATTTTTCGCCATATAGCATTGTGATATATAACGACTTATTATTGGTAGCTTAGCTGATTGGAGAATATAGAGTTTATTGATAACATTGAGGTAATTTTTATTTTAGTATTTTTTATTGGTTCACTATATAGTATTCATTATATATTGTATTGTATACCCAGTTACTGTGAATAGCTCAGATGTGTAGGCCTTAACTTCAACAATGCTAAATTCGCCTAGTTATTTCAATGCTAAATTCTCCTGTTTGATTTGTACTAGGTGCCTCGGTGAATGTATATGCTCTGACTTTAACATAGCTATTTCTGTGACCAGTTACAAGCTAATCACTCAGCTATTTCAATGCTAAATTCTATACTAATTCCTTTGTCAAGGAGTGCCTCTGCGGATGTGTATACTTTAACTTAGCTATTTCAATGCTAAATTCTATGCTAATTCCTTTGTCAAGGGGTGCCTTTGCGGATGTGTATGCTTTAACTTTAACATAGCCTTTTCTGTGACCAGTCACAAGCTAATCACTCAGCCATTTCAATGCTAAATTATATGCTAATTCCTTTGTCAAGGCGCTTTGTTTCTTCTCACACAGCTTAAAGGTCGTGATCTCAGCGTGGCTTTCTCACTCCAGCACTGTCCTCCTGACAGTCTCGTCCCCTTCACCTGATGAAGGCCGCTTGTGTTGTGGCCGAAATGTCGTGAGAATATTATTGTGTTATTTTATTTTATCAATTTATTATTTTATTCTCATTCTACGTGACTTTACCGAAAGAACCAAAGAAGATGGATCCACATCAAGTTTAAATTTTGCCTAAAGTCAACGTATTATAGATTGTCAAGCGATTTGCCAAGGCTTTTTTATTGTAACCTCACTGAAACAACGTGGTTGTCTCTGATGGTGGCATGCTGATCATGTGGAAACATTTTTTTATAAGCGAATTCACAATTTCAACCTGTAAATTTTTTTGAGATATTATAAAAATGTCATGACAGTTTTAACAAGAGTAAGTCAATTTAAACAGTTACGGACAAGTTTGCCGAAATTCCCACAAGCAATACTCAACATTTTACGTGATAATAATCAACATAAAATGTACACCTGTTATTTTACTATATTATAACATCAAATTATCAGTTTTAATGGTATACAGTCAATTGTAATTGCATTGAAATAATGTTAGAGCGCACCAGCAATGTGACATCACATCACGTGACGTGACAATGACATAACAGTTATGTCACAGACGTTACTGTGCCATCATTGTGACGTCACAATGACGTCACACCGGCCCTCAGGCTATATAAGCTGAAGCACTCTCAAACTGTCAGCAGTGTCGACTCGTCAAAGGAAACAAAGCATCTTGCACCAGACCGATTTAATATTGGAGCTTGTGTAAAGAATTTGAAAAAATGGCAACGTTTGGTTTGATTTTTTACATATTTCTCATACTTTTAAACAGTCAGTACCTGGATTGGCTGCAAACCTTTGGCCATATGGCCAGTTCTGCGATAATTGCTATGAGCGAGGCCTCCATCAAAGATGCAACTGCAGTGTTTGAGTTGTTAAAAAAGATATCGAATGGTGTTGGGCATGCAATGGCATATAACGGGATTATGAAAACTGCACATTTATTGTGGACCATTGTCCATAAAATATCCATAGACATGTCTGCTATTCATGTTATTCTCATCATCTGCCACATGTGGATCATAAAACATCAACAGAGGGCAGTGATGAAAACAAAATATGCAGCAATTATCAAGAAAGTGAAAATAGTAAGACGACCCAGATTCCGAAAGATCAGACATGAGACCGATATCATAAGGGCCGGCATGGAGACCACAGATGCATCCACCGAAACCAGAGGACGCCGGCCTCATCCTTGGAGTGGGCCCGTGGTTGTGATCGACAATGGACTCAGAGATTCCTCTGTCCAAACCACTGGGGACTTCACCAAGAAGACAGACACATCCAAGGTCAGCATTGAGACCAGAGATGCATCCACCGAGACCAGAGGACGCCGGCCTTATCCTTGGAGTGGGCCCGTGGTTGTGATCGACAATGGACTCAGAGATTCCTCTGTCCAGACCAGCGGGGACTTCACCAAGAAGACGGACACATCCAAGGTCAGCATTGAGACTAGAGATGCATCCACCGAGACCAGAGGACGCCGGCCTTATCCTTGGAGTGGGCCCGTGGTTGTGATCGACAATGGACTCAGAGATTGCTCTGTCCAAACCACAGGGGACTTCACCAAGAAGACAGACACATCCAAGGTCAGAATTGAGACTAGAGATGCATCCACCGAGACCAGAGGACGCCGGCCTTATCCTTGGAGTGGGCCCGTGGTTGTGATCGACAATGGGCTCAGAGATTCCTCTGCCCAGACCACAGGGGAATTCACCAAGAAGACAGACACATCCAAGGTCAGCATTGAGACCAGAGATGCATCCACCGAGACCAGAGGACGCCGGCCTTATCCTTGGAGTGGGCCCGTGGTTGTGATCGACAATGGACTCAGAGATTCCTCTGTCCAGACCACTGGGGACTTCACCATAAAGACAGACACATCCAAGGTCAGCATTGAGACTAGAGATGCATCCACCGAGACCAGAGGACGCCGGCCTTATCCTTGGAGTGGGCCCGTGGTTGTGATCGACAATGGACTCAGAGATTCCTCTGTCCAGACCACCGGGGAATTCACCAAGAAGACAGACACATCCAAGGTCAGCATTGAGACCAGAGATGCATCCACCGAGACCAGAGGACGCCGGCCTTATCCTTGGAGTGGGCCCGTGTTTGTGATCGACAATGGACTCAGAGATTCCACTGTCCAGACCACTGGGGACTTCACCATAAAGACAGACACATCCAAGGTCAGCATTGAGACTAGAGATGCATCCACCGAGACCAGAGGACGCCGGCCTTATCCTTGGAGTGGGCCCGTGGTTGTGATCGACAATGGACTCAGAGATTCCTCTGTCCAGACCACCGGGGAATTCACCAAGAAGACAGACACATCCAAGGTCAGCATTGAGACCAGAGATGCATCCACCGAGACCAGAGGACGCCGGCCTTATCCTTGGAGTGGGCCCGTGTTTGTGATCGACAATGGACTCAGAGATTCCACTGTCCAGACCACTGGGGACTTCACCAAGAAGACAGACACATCCAAGGTCAGCATTGAGACTAGAGATGCATCCACCGAGACCAGAGGACGCCGGCCTTATCCTTGGAGTGGGCCCGTGGTTGTGATCGACAATGGACTCAGAGATTCCTCTGTCCAGACCACCGGGGAATTCACCAAGAAGACAGACACATCCAAGGTCAGCATTGAGACCAGAGATGCATCCACCGAGACCAGAGGACGCCGGCCTTATCCTTGGAGTGGGCCCGTGGTTGTGATCGACAATGGACTCAGAGATTCCTCTGTCCAGACCAGCGGGGACTTCACCAAGAAGACGGACACATCCAAGGTCAGCATTGAGACTAGAGATGCATCCACCGAGACCAGAGGACGCCGGACTTATCCTTGGAGTGGGCCCGTGGTTGTTATCGACAATGGACTCAGAGATTCCTCTGTCCAGACCACCGGGGAATTCACCAAGAAGAAAGACACATCCGAGGTCAGCATTGAGACTAAAGATGCATCCACCGAGACCAGAGGACGCCGGCCTTATCCTTGGAGTGGGCCAGTGGTTGTGGCAGAAGGTCACGGGACAGACCCAGGTGCCATGGGTTGACTGACTGATATGTAAGTCTCACACATGCACACAGGCATGCATATGCAAACTCGCATACACGGAGGTTTACACTTTAAATACTATGTATGCCACCCACCAGGATTTCTCCTTACATGTTATGTTGTTTTCAATTACCATTGTACCGAAATTCAACATTAAAACATATTTCCCGAATTCTTCCTGTCTTTTTGGTAATTGCTCAGAGTTTCGTTTCTTGATTTAATACTTGTTTCGTCTTTCAATCGAGACAAAGAATCCGTGCGAACATCTCACAATGCAGTGCACCCCATTGTATCAGAAAGAGGCTACAGTGAGCAAGAAAAAAAAAACATTGTCTCCATGGAATCCATCTTTCCTCAGCAACATCCAAATCAACCAACACAACATGGTCAGCAGTTAATTATTGTGCTGCTTGTACGTGAATCATGCATACAAACTGACAGATTCATTGACACATACCCACAGGGGAAATACACCGCGTGAAATATTTCCTCCAAAGTTATTTGACTGAACTTCAGGATCCACATCAATTTAAAGCTTTCGTGACTGCAAGGATTCGTCTTCTTTGGTTCTTTCGGTAAAGTCACGTAGAATGAGAATAAAATAATTAATGAGGCCATTCACATATACAAGCACAGAGACCATTTCAACCGAGAAGATGGATTCTGGCTTAGTAACCATTGGAAAGATGTTTTAAACCATTTCCATTCTTAATTAATTGTATTTTACGATGACCTTCAGACCGCAGCTCTTTCGCTGGCATTGACTCTTAATACCTCTCACACCACGGTTAATGGTATAGTTTACAACATGGAGTATAACAGCGCCTCGCAGCTCTCTCTCTCCCCCTCCTCTGTTCCGACCATGGATGAACTCGTCCGTTTGAACGGGACCCGTAGCTATCCGTGTTGCTAAAGTTGAGGGTAAGAATCCACCCATTTTTCGCCATATAGCATTGTGATATATAACGACTTATTGTTGGTAGCTTAGCTGATTGGAGAATATAGAGTGTATTGATAACATTGAGGTAATTTATATTTTAGTATTTTTTATTGGTTCACTATATAGTATTCATTATATATTGTATTGTATACCCAGTTACTGTGAATAGCTCAGATGTGTAGGCCTTAGCTTCAACAATGCTAAATTCGCCTAGTTATTTCAATGCTAAATTCTCCTGTTTGATTTGTACTAGGTGCCTCGGTGAATGTATATGCTCTGACTTTAACATAGCTATTTCTGTGACCAGTTACAAGCTAATCACTCAGCTATTTCAATGCTAAATTCTATGCTAATTCCTTTGTCAAGGAGTGCCTCTGCGGATGTGTATACTTTAACTTAGCTATTTCAATGCTAAATTCTATGCTAATTCCTTTGTCAAGGGGTGCCTTTGCGGATGTGTATGCTTTAATTTTAACATAGCCTTTTCTGTGACCAGTCACAAGTTAATCACTCAGCCATTTCAATGCTAAATTATATGCTAATTCCTTTGTCAAGGCGCTTTGTTTCTTCTCACACAGCTTAAAGGTCGTGATCTCAGCGTGGCTTTCTCACTCCAGCGCTGTCCTCCAGACAGTCTCGTCCCCTTCACCTGATGAAGGCCGCTTGTGTTGTGGCCGAAATGTCGTGAGAATATTATTGTGTTATTTTATTTTATCAATTTATTATTTTATTCTCATTCTACGTGACTTTACCGAAAGAACCAAAGAAGATGGATCCACATCAAGTTTAAATTATGCCTAAAGTCAACGTATTATAGATTGTCAAGCGATTTGCCAAGTCTTTTTTTATTGTAACCTCACTGAAACAACGTGGTTGTCTCTGATGGTGGCATGCTGATCATGTGGAAACATTTTTTTATAAGCGAATTCACAATTTCAAACTGTAATTTTTTTGAGATATTATAAAAAGGATCATGATAGTTTTAACAAGAGTAAGTCAATTTAAACGGTTACGGACAGGTTTGCCGAAATTCCCACAAGTAATACTCAACATTTTACGTGATAATAATCAACATAAAATGTACACCTGTTATTGTACTATATTATAACATCAAATTATCAGTTTTAATGGTATACAGTCAATTGTAATTGCATTGAAATAATGTTAGAGCGCACCAGCAATGTGACATCACATCACGTGACGTGACAATGACATAACAGTTATGTCACAGACGTTACTGTGCCATCATTGTGACGTCACAATGACGTCACACCGGCCCTCAGGCTATATAAGCTGAAGCACTCTCAAACTGTCAGCAGTGTCGACTCGTCACAGGAAACAAAGCATCTTGCACCAGACCGATTTAATATTGGAGCTTGTGTAAAGAATTCGAAAAAATGGCAACGTTTGGTTTGATTTTTTACATATTTCTCATACTTTTCAACAGTCAGTACCTGGATTGGCTGCAAACCTTTGGCCATATGGCCAGTTCTGCGATAATTGCTATGAGCGAGGCCTCCATCAAAGATGCAACTGCAGTGTTTGAGTTGTTAAAAAAGATATGGAATGGTGTTGGGCATGCAATGGCATATAACGGGATTATGAAAACTGCAAATTTATTGTGGACCATTGTCCATAAAATATCCATAGACATGTCTGCTATTCATGTTATTCTCATCATCTGCCACATGTGGATCATAAAACATCAACAGAGGGCAGTGATGAAAACAAAATATGTAGCAATTATCAAGAAAGTGAAAATAGTAAGACGACCCAGATTCCGAAAGATCAGACATGAGACCGATATCATAAGGGCCGGCATGGAGACCACAGATGCATCCACCGAAACCAGAGGACGCCGGCCTCATCCTTGGAGTGGGCCCGTGGTTGTGATCGACAATGGACTCAGAGATTCCTCTGTCCAAACCACTGGGGACTTCACCAAGAAGACAGACACATCCAAGGTCAGCATTGAGACCAGAGATGCATCCACCGAGACCAGAGGACGCCGGCCTTATCCTTGGAGTGGGCCCGTGGTTGTGATCGACAATGGACTCAGAGATTCCTCTGTCCAAACCACTGGGGACTTCACCAAAAAGACAGACACATCCAAGGTCAGCATTGAGACCAGAGATGCATCCACCGAAACCAGAGGACGCCGGCCTTATCCTTGGAGTGGGCCCGTGGTTGTGATCGACAATGGACTCAGAGATTCCTCTGTCCAGACCAGCGGGGACTTCACCAAGAAGACGGACACATCCAAGGTCAGCATTGAGACTAGAGATGCATCCACCGAGACCAGAGGACGCCGGCCTTATCCTTGGAGTGGGCCCGTGGTTGTGATCGACAATGGACTCAGAGATTGCTCTGTCCAGACCACTGGGGACTTCACCAAGAAGACAGACACATCCAAGGTCAGAATTGAGACTAGAGATGCATCCACCGAGACCAGAGGACGCCGGCCTTATCCTTGGAGTGGGCCCGTGGTTGTGATCGACAATGGGCTCAGAGATTCCTCTGCCCAGACCACAGGGGAATTCACCAAGAAGACAGACACATCCAAGGTCAGCATTGAGACCAGAGATGCATCCACCGAGACCAGAGGACGCCGGCCTTATCCTTGGAGTGGGCCCGTGGTTGTGATCGACAATGGACTCAGAGATTCCTCTGTCCAGACCACTGGGGACTTCACCATAAAGACAGACACATCCAAGGTCAGCATTGAGACTAGAGATGCATCCACCGAGACCAGAGGACGCCGGCCTTATCCTTGGAGTGGGCCCGTGGTTGTGATCGACAATGGACTCAGAGATTCCTCTGTCCAGACCACCGGGGAATTCACCAAGAAGACAGACACATCCAAGGTCAGCATTGAGACCAGAGATGCATCCACCGAGACCAGAGGACGCCGGCCTTATCCTTGGAGTGGGCCCGTGTTTGTGATCGACAATGGACTCAGAGATTCCACTGTCCAGACCACTGGGGACTTCACCATAAAGACAGACACATCCAAGGTCAGCATTGAGACTAGAGATGCATCCACCGAGACCAGAGGACGCCGGCCTTATCCTTGGAGTGGGCCCGTGGTTGTGATCGACAATGGACTCAGAGATTCCTCTGTCCAGACCACCGGGGAATTCACCAAGAAGACAGACACATCCAAGGTCAGCATTGAGACCAGAGATGCATCCACCGAGACCAGAGGACGCCGGCCTTATCCTTGGAGTGGGCCCGTGTTTGTGATCGACAATGGACTCAGAGATTCCACTGTCCAGACCACTGGGGACTTCACCAAGAAGACAGACACATCCAAGGTCAGCATTGAGACTAGAGATGCATCCACCGAGACCAGAGGACGCCGGCCTTATCCTTGGAGTGGGCCCGTGGTTGTGATCGACAATGGACTCAGAGATTCCTCTGTCCAGACCACCGGGGAATTCACCAAGAAGACAGACACATCCAAGGTCAGCATTGAGACCAGAGATGCATCCACCGAGACCAGAGGACGCCGGCCTTATCCTTGGAGTGGGCCCGTGGTTGTGATCGACAATGGACTCAGAGATTCCTCTGTCCAGACCAGCGGGGACTTCACCAAGAAGACGGACACATCCAAGGTCAGCATTGAGACTAGAGATGCATCCACCGAGACCAGAGGACGCCGGACTTATCCTTGGAGTGGGCCCGTGGTTGTTATCGACAATGGACTCAGAGATTCCTCTGTCCAGACCACCGGGGAATTCACCAAGAAGAAAGACACATCCGAGGTCAGCATTGAGACTAAAGATGCATCCACCGAGACCAGAGGACGCCGGCCTTATCCTTGGAGTGGGCCAGTGGTTGTGGCAGAAGGTCACGGGACAGACCCAGGTGCCATGGGTTGACTGACTGATATGTAAGTCTCACACATGCACACAGGCATGCATATGCAAACTCGCATACACGGAGGTTTACACTTTAAATACTATGTATGCCACCCGCCAGGATTTCTCCTTACATGTTATGTTGTTTTCAATTACCATTGTACCGAAATTCAACATTAAAACATATTTCCCGAATTCTTCCTGTCTTTTTGGTAATTGCTCAGAGTTTCGTTTCTTGATTTAATACTTGTTTCGTCTTTCAATCGAGACAAAGAATCCGTGCGAACATCTCACAATGCAGTGCACCCCATTGTATCAGAAAGAGGCTACAGTGAGCAAGAAAAAAAAAACATTGTCTCCATGGAATCCATCTTTCCTCAGCAACATCCAAATCAACCAACACAACATGGTCAGCAGTTAATTATTGTGCTGCTTGTACGTGAATCATGCATACAAACTGACAGATTCATTGACACATACCCACAGGGGAAATACACCGCGTGAAATATTTCCTCCAAAGTTATTTGACTGAACTTCAGGATCCACATCAATTTAAAGCTTTCGTGACTGCAAGGATTCGTCTTCTTTGGTTCTTTCGGTAAAGTCACGTAGAATGAGAATAAAATAATTAATGAGGCCATTCACATATACAAGCACAGAGACCATTTCAACCGAGAAGATGGATTCTGGCTTAGTAACCATTGGAAAGATGTTTTAAACCATTTCCATTCTTAATTAATTGTATTTTACGATGACCTTCAGACCGCAGCTCTTTCGCTGGCATTGACTCTTAATACCTCTCACACCACGGTTAATGGTATAGTTTACAACATGGAGTATAACAGCGCCTCGCAGCTCTCTCTCTCCCCCTCCTCTGTTCCGACCATGGATGAACTCGTCCGTTTGAACGGGACCCGTAGCTATCCGTGTTGCTAAAGTTGAGGGTAAGAATCCACCCATTTTTCGCCATATAGCATTGTGATATATAACGACTTATTGTTGGTAGCTTAGCTGATTGGAGAATATAGAGTGTATTGATAACATTGAGGTAATTTATATTTTAGTATTTTTTATTGGTTCACTATATAGTATTCATTATATATTGTATTGTATACCCAGTTACTGTGAATAGCTCAGATGTGTAGGCCTTAGCTTCAACAATGCTAAATTCGCCTAGTTATTTCAATGCTAAATTCTCCTGTTTGATTTGTACTAGGTGCCTCGGTGAATGTATATGCTCTGACTTTAACATAGCTATTTCTGTGACCAGTTACAAGCTAATCACTCAGCTATTTCAATGCTAAATTCTATGCTAATTCCTTTGTCAAGGAGTGCCTCTGCGGATGTGTATACTTTAACTTAGCTATTTCAATGCTAAATTCTATGCTAATTCCTTTGTCAAGGGGTGCCTTTGCGGATGTGTATGCTTTAACTTTAACATAGCCTTTTCTGTGACCAGTCACAAGCTAATCACTCAGCCATTTCAATGCTAAATTATATGCTAATTCCTTTGTCAAGGCGCTTTGTTTCTTCTCACACAGCTTAAAGGTCGTGATCTCAGCGTGGCTTTCTCACTCCAGCGCTGTCCTCCAGACAGTCTCGTCCCCTTCACCTGATGAAGGCCGCTTGTGTTGTGGCCGAAATGTCGTGAGAATATTATTGTGTTATTTTATTTTATCAATTTATTATTTTATTCTCATTCTACGTGACTTTACCGAAAGAACCAAAGAAGATGGATCCACATCAAGTTTAAATTATGCCTAAAGTCAACGTATTATAGATTGTCAAGCGATTTGCCAAGTCTTTTTTTATTGTAACCTCACTGAAACAACGTGGTTGTCTCTGATGGTGGCATGCTGATCATGTGGAAACATTTTTTTATAAGCGAATTCACAATTTCAAACTGTAATTTTTTTGAGATATTATAAAAAGGATCATGATAGTTTTAACAAGAGTAAGTCAATTTAAACGGTTACGGACAGGTTTGCCGAAATTCCCACAAGTAATACTCAACATTTTACGTGATAATAATCAACATAAAATGTACACCTGTTATTGTACTATATTATAACATCAAATTATCAGTTTTAATGGTATACATTCAATTGTAATTGCATTGAAATAATGTTAGAGCGCACCAGCAATGTGACATCACATCACGTGACGTGACAATGACATAACAGTTATGTCACAGACGTTACTGTGCCATCATTGTGACGTCACAATGACGTCACACCGGCCCTCAGGCTATATAAGCTGAAGCACTCTCAAACTGTCAGCAGTGTCGACTCGTCACAGGAAACAAAGCATCTTGCACCAGACCGATTTAATATTGGAGCTTGTGTAAAGAATTCGAAAAAATGGCAACGTTTGGTTTGATTTTTTACATATTTCTCATACTTTTCAACAGTCAGTACCTGGATTGGCTGCAAACCTTTGGCCATATGGCCAGTTCTGCGATAATTGCTATGAGCGAGGCCTCCATCAAAGATGCAACTGCAGTGTTTGAGTTGTTAAAAAAGATATGGAATGGTGTTGGGCATGCAATGGCATATAACAGGATTATGAAAACTGCAAATTTATTGTGGACCATTGTCCATAAAATATCCATAGACATGTCTGCTATTCATGTTATTCTCATCATCTGCCACATGTGGATCATAAAACATCAACAGAGGGCAGTGATGAAAACAAAATATGTAGCAATTATCAAGAAAGTGAAAATAGTAAGACGACCCAGATTCCGAAAGATCAGACATGAGACCGATATCATAAGGGCCTGCATGGAGACCACAGATGCATCCACCGAGACCAGAGGACGCCGGCCTCATCCTTGGAGTGGGCCCGTGGTTGTGATCGACAATGGACTCAGAGATTCCTCTGTCCAAACCACTGGGGACTTCACCAAGAAGACAGACACATCCAAGGTCAGCATTGAGACCAGAGATGTATCCACCGAGACCAGAGGACGCCGGCCTTATCCTTGGAGTGGACCCGTGGTTGTGATCGACAATGGACTCAGAGATTCCTCTGGCCAGACCAGCGGGGACTTCACCAAGACGACGGACACATCCAAGGTCAGCATTGAGACCAGAGATGCATCCACAGAGACCAGAGGACGCCGGCCTTATCCTTGGAGTGGGCCCGTGGTTGTGATCGACAATGGACTCAGAGATTCCTCTGTCCAGACCAGCGGGGACTTCACCAAGAAGACGGACACATCCAAGGTCAGCATTGAGACTAGAGATGCATCCACCGAGACCAGAGGACGCCGACCTTATCCTTGGAGTGGGCCCGTGGTTGTGATCGACAATGGACTCAGAGATTCCTCTGTCCAAACCACTGGGGACTTCACCAAGAAGACAGACACATCCAAGGTCAGCATTGAGACTAGAGATGCATCCACCGAGACCAGAGGACGCCGGCCTTATTCTTGGAGTGGGCCCGTGGTTGTGATCGACAATGGGCTCAGAGATTCATCTGTCCAGACCAGCGGGGACTTCACCAAGAAGACGGCGGACACATCCAAGGTCAGCATTGAGACTAGAGATGCATCCACCGAGACCAGAGGACGCCGGCCTTATCCTTGGAGTGGGCCCGTGGTTGTGATCGACGATGGACTCAGAGATTCCTCTGTCCAGACCACTGGGGACTTCACCAAGAAGACAGACACATCCAAGGTCAGCATTGAGACTAGAGATGCATCCACCGAGACCAGAGGACGCCGGCCTTATCCTTGGAGTGGGCCCGTGGTTGTGATCGACAATGGACTCAGAGATTCCTCTGTCCAGACCACCGGGGAATTCACCAAGAAGACAGACACATCCAAGGTCAGCATTGAGACCATAGATGCATCCACCGAGACCAGAGGATGCCGGCCTTATCCTTGGAGTGGGCCCGTGGTTGTGATCGACAATGGACTCAGAGATTCCTCTGTCCAGACCAGCGGGGACTTCACCAAGAAGACAGACACATCCAAGGTCAGCATTGAAACTAGAGATGCATCCACCGAGACCAGAGGACGCCGGCCTTATCCTTGGAGTGGGCCCGTGGTTGTGATCGACAATGGACTCAGAGATTCCTCTGTCCAGACCACCGGGGAATTCACCAAGAAGACAGACACATCCAAGGTCAGCATTGAGACCAGAGATGCATCCACCGAGACCAGAGGACGCCGGCCTTATCCTTGGAGTGGGCCCGTGTTTGTGATCGACAATGGACTCAGAGATTCCACTGTCCAGACCACTGGGGACTTCACCATAAAGACAGACACATCCAAGGTCAGCATTGAGACTAGAGATGCATCCACCGAGACCAGAGGACGCCGGCCTTATCCTTGGAGTGGGCCCGTGGTTGTGATCGACAATGGACTCAGAGATTCCTCTGTCCAGACCACCGGGGAATTCACCAAGAAGACAGACACATCCAAGGTCAGCATTGAGACCAGAGATGCATCCACCGAGACCAGAGGACGCCGGCCTTATCCTTGGAGTGGGCCCGTGTTTGTGATCGACAATGGACTCAGAGATTCCACTGTCCAGACCACTGGGGACTTCACCAAGAAGACAGACACATCCAAGGTCAGCATTGAGACTAGAGATGCATCCACCGAGACCAGAGGACGCCGGCCTTATCCTTGGAGTGGGCCCGTGGTTGTGATCGACAATGGACTCAGAGATTCCTCTGTCCAGACCACCGGGGAATTCACCAAGAAGACAGACACATCCAAGGTCAGCATTGAGACCAGAGATGCATCCACCGAGACCAGAGGACGCCGGCCTTATCCTTGGAGTGGGCCCGTGGTTGTGATCGACAATGGACTCAGAGATTCCTCTGTCCAGACCAGCGGGGACTTCACCAAGAAGACGGACACATCCAAGGTCAGCATTGAGACTAGAGATGCATCCACCGAGACCAGAGGACGCCGGACTTATCCTTGGAGTGGGCCCGTGGTTGTTATCGACAATGGACTCAGAGATTCCTCTGTCCAGACCACCGGGGAATTCACCAAGAAGAAAGACACATCCGAGGTCAGCATTGAGACTAAAGATGCATCCACCGAGACCAGAGGACGCCGGCCTTATCCTTGGAGTGGGCCAGTGGTTGTGGCAGAAGGTCACGGGACAGACCCAGGTGCCATGGGTTGACTGACTGATATGTAAGTCTCACACATGCACACAGGCATGCATATGCAAACTCGCATACACGGAGGTTTACACTTTAAATACTATGTATGCCACCCGCCAGGATTTCTCCTTACATGTTATGTTGTTTTCAATTACCATTGTACCGAAATTCAAACATTAAAACATATTTCCCGAATTCTTCCTGTCTTTTTGGTAATTGCTCAGAGTTTCGTTTCTTGATTTAATACTTGTTTCGTCTTTCAATCGAGACAAAGAATCCGTGCGAACATCTCACAATGCAGTGCACCCCATTGTATCAGAAAGAGGCTACAGTGAGCAAGAAAAAAAAAACATTGTCTCCATGGAATCCATCTTTCCTCAGCAACATCCAAATCAACCAACACAACATGGTCAGCAGTTAATTATTGTGCTGCTTGTACGTGAATCATGCATACAAACTGACAGATTCATTGACACATACCCACAGGGGAAATACACCGCGT
>NW_027423647.1:0-27126 GCF_048934315.1 Petromyzon marinus | reverse complement strand
AGTTATGGCATCCCGATTATTTTTATCCAGTTGGATTCGATGGCCCGAAACTAAGTTCAGCAACATACGTACATCCTTGAAAGAAAGTACACCATGAACAACATACGTACATTTCGATTTAAAGCTTTCGTGACTGCAATGATTCATCTTCTTTACCGAAAGAACCAAAGAAGATGAACATACGTACATACATCACAACAAGCAGAATGACTTGTGTGCGTGAGCAAAAATCGACGAATCCAGCTCTGAACTGTGATGTGTTTGTTATGCAATGGAAGTATAAAGTAACATTTCGATTTAAAGCTTTCGTGACTGCAAGGATTCATCTTCTTTGGTTCTTTCGGTAAAGTCACGCAGAATGAGAATAAAACAATAAAATAAAACAATAAAATTCTCACGACGTTTCGGCCACAACACAAGTGGCCTTCCCCAGGCGAAAGGAGCAAACCCGTCGTAGCTCTGTAGTCCCGACGGGTTTGCTCCTTTCGCCTGGGGAAGGCCACTTGTGTTGTGGCCGAAACGTCGTGAGAATTTTATTGTTTTATTTTATTGTTTTATTCTCATTCTGCGTGACTTTACCGAAAGAACCAAAGAAGATAAAGTAACATGTTTGCCCTTTAGTATGTTTAAAAAAAAAATACATTTTGAATTTGTGACAATATTAGTCTTATTCATTGTGCATATCTGAACGTTCTGTGTGATTTAAAAACAATCTCGTGTTTGATAGACGAGAAGTTTAAAGTTCAATATTTTAAACTTTGATTACATTCTGTGTAACAAAAAATGCATTGTGACATTAAAATCAAGAAACTTCGAGAATAACATGCGATCATGTCAGAATCACAATATATGTATATGCATGCATGTTTACAGATTACATTCGAATAAAATTACATCTTTAATTAATGGCGTAAAATTCAGTTCAGAACTATGTGAAAATAATTCCTTAAGTGATTTACATACGTATACTGTGTGGTGCTAGTAGTCGTCCTGTGGTTGTGTACTTCGTGCTATGTATAGAATATAAGCATGCAATAATTTCCAAGTCAAGGCACGTGTAATCTGATACACTGTGCTGGCTGCCCTATATGACAATTACAACCATCTGGTGCACAGGATGGGATCTGCAAGATTGGAAGGATGCCCTGGTGGTCCCCTTTTTATTATTACACGCTTTCTTTTAACTCACTCTGTTGTTGTATCCTCAAATCTTGTAACTCAATGTTCACCCACTTCCCAATGTGGTATCGATTGCAAACTTGGTATACTTATGTCATACTGATGACAATACTAAATTCTATCATAAAAAAAAAAATTACATTCTTTTTTTATATGTTATGTTTCGGCTTGGGTCTAATTGTCCACGCTCAACTGACGTTGTCTGTAATTGGCCCACGGTCCCCTTACGTTGTGGCAAGCTTCGGGCCCACTTCCTGGAGTCGTGGAGTTCTTCCATTACTAGCACATTTGTTTAAAAAAAAGGGTTTTTTTTAATATTACTTAAAAAAGGAGACCACTTATAGCAACAACTACTGCCATATCTCCCTCAGTGTACTGGCAATTGTATTGGCAATGATTATTTAACATCGCCTTGCCAGGCACACTGAGGAGAGGCTTGTGGAGCCGTGATGTGGGTTCAACATGACCTACATCTCTGCTTTGTTGACCTAGTCAAGGCTTATGATAACATCAGTAGGCCACGGTTCTGGGTTATTTTTCGTGCGTTTGGGGTCCCTGACTCTGCTCACAATCATTAAGTACTTTCATTATGATGGGAATGCCTGGATAAATCTACCACGGCATCTCCCTCAATGCGCCGAGAATTTCCTGGCAATTATTATTCAACGTCATCTTGGTGTGCGACAGGGATGTCCTCTGGCCCCTACACCATTCAACATCTTCTTTTGCCACGTAGTTCGAGACGCGAAGTAAGGCTGACCAGGAAGCATTTCCATATGCTACAGATACAATGGGAGACTAATTAATGACCGGGTGTGGTCAAGGGATGGCTCCCGATTGTTTAATCATGCTGGTGATCTGGAAATTGCTGCGCATTATTAAGGAGTTGGAGAGTCTACTGCTGAACCTAGAGTGTGCTACTAAGAGATGGGGCCTAACAATCAGCGGCACAAAAACAAAGTACCAGCATTTATGACATCAAATATTCCACCCCCTCCATTCCCCATGAGTGATCCAGCAGTTGTTGAGAGAGTTGAGAAATTTCCATACATGGGTATTGTACTTAAGCCTAGCTGCAGTTTGGTAACAGAGATCTCACTCCGAATCAGTTGAGCGATTTTGGCTTTCCATCAGCTGGATAATGCTCCATAAGAAGCTCTGGGTCTTCTTGGCCACAGTAATGCCCTCTATTCTCTATGCAAAACATGGAGCCCTTTAAACTAACATCTGCTCTGGGTTGAAACGTACAGGTTGGCCTGCTCATGGTCCATCACGGGTTAATCAGACTGTATTATGCGAGCTCACAGATCCCTGAAAGAATTTGAGACCGTTCCATCAGTGAGTTCTTCCAGCAGCCAAGGCAGCATTGGCTGAGTCATGTAGCCCGCAACCCATTGCACCTGGGTCACGGGACAGATCCAGGGGCCATGGGTTGGCTGACCAAGATGACTGACAGATGCCCCAAATGTGCCCCCTGCCGTGCCAACTTGCTTCATTTTATCCACACGTAGCTCCGCTCGTTGTTGTGATCGTCGCTTTTCTGCCCTCAGTTGTTGCTGGAGGTTGCTCCCACCTGATGACGGACGCTTGTGTTGCGCCCGAAACGTCGTGATTTGTTTTATTTCATTTCTATCTACGTGACTTTACCGAAAGAACCAAAGAGTATGGATTCCTGCAGTCACGAAAGCTTCAAATGAAGATTGAGTCCACGTTTCGCAAGCGTAGAGAAGGGAGGGCCATTTCGATTTAAAGCTTTCGTGACTGCAATGATTCATCTTCTTTGGTTCTTTCGGTAAAGTCACGTAGAATGAGAATAAAATAATAAATTGATAAAATAAAATAACACAATAATATTCTCACGACGTTTCGGCCACAACACAAGCGGCCTTCATCAGGTGAAGGGAGCGAGACTGTCTGGTAGGACAGCGCTGGAGTGAGAGAGCCACGTTCAGATCACGGCTTTTAAGCTGAGAGGAACATGACCGTGGCCGACAAGACCCGAAGCTTCGTAGCAGAGCGACAGACCGGGCAAGCTTCCACACAGCGTTGAGTAGCTGATGAGAAGATAATACTGTGTAAGGAACCTCCTGGTTACACCAGCCCACAGGGGATTATTGTGTCCGTCCGTTGTGCATCCAAACATGGGAGGGGTGGGGCTGGGTGGGGAGGGGAGGGTGGGGAGGGGCTGGGTGGCGAGGGGCTGGGTGGGGAGGGGCTGGGTGGAGAGGGAAGGGAGGGGTGGGGCTGGGTGAGGGGTGGGGCTGGTCACCCCGTGGTGCCCTTATAAAACTCAACGTTTAACCTACTCACGCCGGCTTGTGCCCGCCCTCACAGTCGGGCATATTGTGCGGAACACACCACGTGGTGGTGCCGCCGTTGACCCTGGCCGTTGACCGAGCAACCCAACGTTGCTACCAGCTCCCTCCGCAGGAGAATGTTGTCGCTCGACTGATTCGGAGTGAGACCTCTGCTGTGAAACCGCAGCAGAAGCAACAAGCACCGCTCCCCCACACAAAGATCCCCCGTGTAGCCTGTAACAGGCTGTAGGGGCAAGTGCTGTCAGCGAGCACCTATGAAGGCCAGGGGGAGGGTGGCCATCACCACGCCCGGCCGCCTTTGTCTCCATAGTGGCAATGTTTACACACCGCACCAGGTACTCGTTTGAGGCTGAGTCGACCTAAGGGAGGCCCGGGACCGGTTCAGATAATCGTCACTGATGTTGGCCGTGAGCGGGAATCGAACTCGGGTGGACAGGTTCATAGCGCAGCGCGCTAACCGCTACACTGTCGCTCCCCACAGACACACACGCACAGACGCACAGACACACACACACAGACACACGCACAGACACACGCACACACGCACAGACACACACACAAAGATCAAAAACAACAAAGATCCCCCATATAGCCTGTAACAGACTGTAACAGACTGTAGGGGCAAGTGCTGTTAGCGAGCACCTATGAAGGCTGGAAAGGTACACGAGGGGGTGGGTGGCCAGCACCACGCCCGACCGCCTTTGTCTCCCTAGTGGCGATGTTTACACACCGCACCAGGTACTCATTTGAGGCTGAGTCGACCTAGAGGAGGCCCAGGACCGGTTCAGATAATCGTCACTGGTGTTGGCCATGAGCGGGAATCGAACTCGGGTCGCCGGGTTCATAGCGCAGCGTAGCGGTAACCGCTACACTACCGCTCCCCACAGACACACACGCACAGACACACGCAAACACAGACACACGCACAGACACAGATACAAACACATACAGACACACGCACATACACACAGACACACGCACAGACAGATACACACAGACACACGCACAGACAGATAACAACAACAACAACAACCGCCATTCGCCACTAAGTGGCGGTGACGTCACCACGACGCTTGTGCCAGGCTATGTGCACCCTGAGGCCACGTGATACACACAGACACACGCACAACACAGACACACGTACAGACACAGATACACACAGACACACAGACACACACAGACACATATACAACACACACAGAGACACACAGACACATACACAGAGACACACAGACACACACACAGATACAACACACACACACAGACACACACGCACAGATACAACACACACACAGATACAACACACACACAGATACACACACAGAGACACACACAGAGACACACGCACACACAGAGACACACGCACACACAGAGACACGCACACACAGAGACGCACACGGAAGTGAGTTCTCTTCCCGTGCTGCCGAGAGGCGATGGACGAGTCGGAGGCGATGGAGGGGGTCGACGAAGCGGGCGCGCAGACGGTGGACGCGCACATGGTGGACAAGAACAGGCGGGAGTGGCTGAAGCTCTACGAGGAGCTCATCACGAGCATCATACGGGGCCCGTGTCTGGTCACTAAGTACAGCCTCATGAAGCGAGGTGAGCCGGCGGGAGGTTTCTGCCGTGCCCCAAGAGGCCCTCGGCGCGGTAGTGGTGGTGGTGTCGGTGGTGGTGGTGGTGTCGGTGGTGGTGACGGTGGTGGTGTCGATGGTGGTGGTGTCGGTGGTGGTGGTGTCGATGGTGGTGGTGGTGTCGGTGATGGTGGTGTCGGTGGTGGTGGTGGTGTCGATGGTGGTGGTGTCGGTGGTGGTGGTGTCGATGGTGGTGGTGGTGGTGTCGGTGATGGTGGTGTCGGTGGTGGTGGTGGTGTCGATGGTGGTGGTGTCGGTGGTGGTGGTGTCGGTGGTGGTGGTGGTGTCGGTGGTGGTGACGGTGGTGGTGTCGATGGTGGTGGTGTCGGTGGTGGTGGTGCTGGTGGTGTCGGCCCCCCACTTGGGCGAGCCGAAGTCGTCTAATACAGTACAGCATGTTCTAATAGTCCAACATGTTCTAATACAGTACAGCATGTTATAATACAGTCCAACATGTTCTAGTACAGTCCAACATGTTCTAATACAGTACAGCATGTTCTAATAGTCCAACATGTTCTAATACAGTACAGCATGTTCTAATACAGTCCAACATGTTCTAGTACAGTCCAACATGTTCTAATACAGTCCAACATGTTCTAATACAGTCCAACATGTTCTAGTACAGTCCAACATGTTCTAATACAGTACATCATGTTCTAGTACAGTACAGCATTTTCTAGTACAGTCCAACATGTTCTAGTACAGTACATGTTCTAATACAGTCCAACATGTTCTAGTACAGTCCAACATGTTCTAGTACAGTACAACATGTTCTAGTACAGTACAACATGTTCTAATACAGTCCAACATGTTCTAATACAGTACAGCATGTTCTAACACAGTACAGCATGTTCTAATACAGTCCAACATGTTCTAATACAGTAAAGCATGTTCTGATACAGTACAGCATGTTCTAATACAGTACAGCATGTTCTAATACAGTCCAGAATGTTCTAGTACAGTACAGCATGTTCTAATACAGTACAGCAGGTTCTAATACAGTCCACCATGTTCTAATACAGTACAGCAGGTTCTAATACAGTTCAGCATGTTCTAATACAGTACAGCATGTTCTAATACAGTACAGCATGTTCTAATACAGTCCAACATGTAGTACAGTACAGCATGTTCTAGTACAGTCCAACATGTTCTAATACAGTACAGCATGTTCTATTACAGTTCAACATGTTGTAGTACAGTACAGCATGTTCTAATACAGTACTGCATGTTCTAGTACAGTCCAACATGTTCTAGTACAGTCCAACATGTTCTAATAGTTCAACATGTTCTAATACAGTACAGCATGTTCTAGTACAGTCCAACATGTTTAATAGTCCAACATGTTCTAATACAGTACAGCATGTTCTAATACAGTCCAACATGTTCTAGTACAGTACAGCATGTTCTAATACAGTACAGCATGTTCTAATACAGTCCAACATGTTCTAATACAGTACAGCATGTTCTAATACAGTACAGCATGTTCTGATACAGTCCAGAATGTTCTAGTACAGTACAGCATGTTCTAATACAGTACAGCATGTTCTGGTACAGTACAGCATGTTCTAACACAGTACAGCATGTTCTAATACAAGTCCAACATGTTCTAGTACAGTACAGCATGTTCTAATACAGTACAGCATGTTCTAATACAGTCCAGCATGTTCTAGTACAGTCCAACATGTTCTAATACAGTACAGCATGTTCTAATAGTCCAACATGTTCTAATACAGTACAGCATGTTCTAATACAGTCCAACATGTTCTAGTACAGTCCAGCATGTTCTAATACAGTACATCATGTTCTAATACAGTCCAACATGTTCTAATACAGTCCAACATGTTCTAATACAGTCCAGCATGTTCTAATACAGTACAGCATGTTCTAGTACAGTACAGCATGTTCTAGTACAGTCCAACATGTTCTAATACAGTCCAACATGTTCTAGTACAGTACAACATGTTCTAATAAGTCCAACATGTTCTAGCACAGTACATGTTCTAATACAGTCCAACATGTTCTAGTACAGTCCAACATGTTCTAGTACAGTACAACATGTTCTAGTACAGTCCAACATGTTCTAATACAGTCCAACATGTTCTAATACAGTCCAACATGTTCTAATACAGTTCAACATGTTTTAATCCCCGGAGGAATCAAGAATCAGATGAGCTATGAAGCTCTTTTTATCCCCGGAGGAATCCAGAATCAGATGAGCTATGAAGCTCTTTATCCCCGGAGGAATCAAGAATCAGATGAGCTATGAAGCTCTCTTTATCCCCGGAGGAATCAAGAATCCGATGAGCTAGAAAGCTCTTTTTTCACAGATGTCCAGTGGGGGTGGTGGGCCGGGGGGGTTCAGCAAGTTGCTGTACAACATAAAACGAATACAGCACTGATGCAGGCCCCCGGCTATCAGTTGTCCGTGACAAAGGTTACCGAGATGAACTCTCCTGCCACAGTCACCCTCAGTGCACACGGTCCATGATGTGAGCCTTGTTGCATCTGGTCGAGCCAGGCAGGGACTCCAGGGGTGGCTACTCGACCTTTAACCACGAGTCACCCTCCTCGACCTTTAACCACTAGTCACCCTCCTCGACCTTTAACCACTAGTCACCCTCCTTGACCTTTAACCACTAGTCACCCTCCTCGACCTTTAACCACTAGTCACCCTCCTCGACCTTTAACCACTAGTCACCCTACTCGACCTTTAACCACTAGTCACCCTCCTCGACCTTTAACCCCTAGTCACCCTCCTCGACCTTTAACCACTAGTCACCCTCCTTGACCTTTAACCACTAGTCACCCTCCTCGACCTTTAACCACTAGTCACCCTCCTTGACCTTTAACCACTAGTCACCCTCCTCGACCTTTAACCACGAGTCACCCTCCTCGACCTTTAACCACTAGTCACCCTCCTCGACCTTTAACCACTAGTCACCCTTCTTGACCTTTAACCACTAGTCACCCTTCTCGACCTTTAACCACTAGTCACCCTCCTCGACCTTTAACCACTAGTCACCCTCTTCGACCTTTAACCACGAGTCACCCTACTCGACCTTTAACCACTAGTCACCCTCCTCGACCTTTAACCACTAGTCACCCTCCTTGACCTTTAACCACTAGTCACCCTCCTCGACCTTTAACCACTAGTCACCCTACTCGTTCTTTAACCACGAGTCACCCTACTCGACCTTTAACCACTAGTCACCCTCCTCGACCTTTAACCACTAGTCACCCTCCTCGACCTTTAACCACAAGTCACCCTCCTCGACCTTTACCCACTAGTCACCCTCCTCGACCTTTAACCACGAGTCACTCTCCTTGACCTTTAACCACTAGTCACTCTCCTCGACCTTTAACCACCAGTCACCCTCCTCGACCTTTAACCACTAGTCACCCTCCTCGACCTTTAATCACTAGTCACCCTCCTCGACCTTTAACCACTAGTCACCCTCCTCGACCTTTAACCACGAGTCACCCTCCTCGACCTTTAACCACTAGTCACCCTTCTCGACCTTTAACCACTAGTCACCCTACTCGACCTTTAACCACTAGTCACCCTCCTTGACCTTTAACCACGAGTCACCCTCCTTGACCTTTAACCACGAGTCACCCTCCTTGATCTTTAACCACTAGTCACCCTACTCGACCTTTAACCACGAGTCACCCTCCTCGACCTTTAACCACGAGTCACCCTCCTCGACCTTTAACCACTAGTCACCCTCCTCGACCTTTAACCACGAGTCACTCTCCTCGACCTTTAACCACGAGTCACCCTCCTTGACCTTTAACCACTAGTCACCCTCCTCGACCTTTAACCACGAGTCACTCTCCTCGACCTTTAACCACGAGTCACCCTCCTTGACCTTTAACCACTAGTCACGCTCCTCGACCTTTAACCACTGGTCACCCTCCTCGACCTTTAACCACAAGTCACCCTCCTCGACCTTTACCCACTAGTCACCCTCCTCGACCTTTAACCACGAGTCACTCTCCTTGACCTTTAACCACTAGTCACTCTCCTCGACCTTTAACCACCAGTCACCCTCCTCGACCTTTAACCACTAGTCACCCTCCTCGACCTTTACCCACGAGTCACTCTCCTCGACCTTTAACCACTAGTCACCCTCCTTGACCTTTAACCACGAGTCACCCTCCTTGACCTTTAACCACTAGTCACCCTCCTTGACCTTTAACCACTAGTCACCCTCCTCGACCTTTAACCACTAGTCACCCTCCTCGACCTTTAACTACTAGTCACCCTCCTTGACCTTTATCCACTAGTCACCCTCCTCGACCTTTAACCACTAGTCACCCTCCTCGACCTTTAACTACTAGTCACCCTCCTTGACCTTTATCCACTAGTCACCCTCCTCGACCTTTAACCACGAGTCGCACGTCACCCATGTTTAGGTCAATGAACGTCCGACAATGTCAAGACCAGTGCAGAGTTTTTCCTTTTACAAACACAGTACTTTAACTGCATTGAAACAATGTTCCTGACATGCACTCCCTGAAGGCGGTGTGGCTGATAGGATGTGTAAATACAGAAAAATATATAATCTGTGATGCTCCAGGCCCTTTATAGCTTATCCTATAATGTAATTCACCTTTGGTGTGCTATGAAGAAGGGCCATTGCCTGAAACGTCGCCGATATTGTTTCTATTTTAAGTCCACAGTGTTGTATGTGCTGTATGTATGTTGAACTTCTTTCGCACCTTACGCAGCCAACCGTGCGAATCGGGGGTGCGGTGTTGTTAACGAACGTGTCGAGTTTTTTGGTGATTTGTGCTTGTGTGCCACTGCCGACGCAGCAGCAGCAGCAGCATCACCCGCTGATGATGTGTTTAACCACAACACAAATCGTTCTGTCTTTAAAACGTTCGTAAAGTCTTGAGTGGCAAAGTGCGGTGGTGATGAATCTGCACACATCCACAAAGTAGCAGCGAGTTCAATGGGAACCTCTACTCTTGATGGAGGGTATATAGAAATACACTTTAATGCAATATCAAACGACTTCATTGACTCCAGAGTCATCAAATTCCTAAATATAACATGGTAACAAAATAGAATTGCTGGACTTAACTATAATGTAATTCAGCTGTGTTGAGAGTGAATGGGTTCTATGAATATCTCTTTAGTGTGGGATCCCACTGCTATTAAGAAAGGCCACGTTGCCTGAATTTCTCGTCATATGTCAGTGTGATTCATGAATGTGTTGTTGAGTCTGCAGGTGTTTGGCCGGAGTCGCACCCTGTCCCGAGACACTTGGTTTTTTTTAACACTCGCACATATCAAAACACAACCTTTAGTCACACGAGAGAGCTATACTAATTCATGACACCACAATCGGATTTAACACCGCGATTTACCAACTCTGACGTTGATGCCTCCGCAAGGTGTATGGGTATAGTTCCCTGGGTTACTGAGCCTGATGTTGGATTACGTTGTTTTATTGATTGCATGCGGGCACAGTCTTCCTACTCGTTCCTTTATGAAGCAGCAGCTGGGTAAAGTGGATGGTGCCTGGCTGTGGCAGACGGTACAAGGTGACAAGACGGTACAAGGTGACAAGACGGTACAAGGTGACAAGATGGTACAAAGTGACAAGATGGTACAAAGTGACAAGGCGGTACAAAGTGACAAGACGGTACAAGGTGACAAGACGGTACAAAGTGACAAGACGGTACAAAGTGACAAGACGGTACAAAGTGACAAGATGGTACAAGGTCACAAGACGGTACAAAGTGACAAGACGGTACAAGGTGACAAGACGGTACAAAGTGACAAGACGGTACAAGGTGACAAGACGGTACAAGGTGACAAGACGGTACAAAGTGACAAGACGGTACAAGGTGACAAGATGGTACAAGGTGACAAGACGGTACAAAGTGACAAGACGGTACAAAGTGACAAGATGGTACAAAGTGACAAGACGGTACAAGGTGACAAGACTGTACAAGGTGACAAGACGGTACAAAGTGACAAGACGGTACAAGGTGACAAGACGGTACAAGGTGACAAGACGGTACAAGGTGACAAGACGGTACAAAGTGACAAGACGGTACAAAGTGACAAGACGGTACAAACTGGCAAGACGGTACAAACTGGCAAGACGGTACAAACTGGCAAGACGGTACAAGGTGACAAGACGGTACAAAGTGACAAGACTGTACAAAGTGACAAGACGGTACAAAGTGACAAGACGGTACAAGGTGACAAGACGGTACAAAGTGACAAGACAGTACAAAGTGACAAGACGGTACAAGGTGACAAGACGGTACAAAGTGACAAGACGGTACAAGGTGACAAGACGGTACAAACTGGCAAGACGGTACAAGGTGACAAGACGGTACGAAGTGACAAGACTGTACAAAGTGACAAGACAGTACAAAGTGACAAGACGGTACAAGGTGACAAGACGGTACAAAGTGACAAGACTGTACAAAGTGACAAGATGGTACAAAGTGACAAGACGGTACAAAGTGACAAGACGGTACAAGGTGACAAGACGGTACAAGGTGACAAGACGGTACAAAGTGACAAGACGGTACAAGGTGACAAGATGGTACAAGGTGACAAGACGGTACAAAGTGACAAGACGGTACAAAGTGACAAGATGGTACAAAGTGACAAGACAGTACAAGGTGACAAGACTGTACAAGGTGACAAGACGGTACAAAGTGACAAGACGGTACAAGGTGACAAGACGGTACAAGGTGACAAGACGGTACAAGGTGACAAGACGGTACAAAGTGACAAGACGGTACAAAGTGACAAGACGGTACAAACTGGCAAGACGGTACAAACTGGCAAGACGGTACAAACTGGCAAGACGGTACAAGGTGACAAGACGGTACAAAGTGACAAGACTGTACAAAGTGACAAGACGGTACAAAGTGACAAGACGGTACAAGGTGACAAGACGGTACAAACTGGCAAGACGGTACAAGGTGACAAGACGGTACGAAGTGACAAGACTGTACAAAGTGACAAGACAGTACAAAGTGACAAGACGGTACAAGGTGACAAGACGGTACAAAGTGACAAGACTGTACAAAGTGACAAGATGGTACAAAGTGACAAGACGGTACAAAGTGACAAGACGGTACAAGGTGACAAGACGGTACAAGGTAACAAGATGGTACAAAGTGACAAGACTGTACAAGGTGACAAGACGGTACAAAGTGACAAGACGGTACAAAGTGACAAGATGGTACAAGGTCACAAGACGGTACAAAGTGACACAAGACGGTACAAGGTGACAAGACGGTACAAGGTGACAAGACGGTACAAAGTGACAAGACGGTACAAGGTGACAAGACGGTACAAGGTGACAAGACGGTACAAAGTGACAAGACGGTACAAGGTGACAAGATGGTACAAGGTGACAAGACGGTACAAAGTGACAAGACGGTACAAAGTGACAAGATGGTACAAAGTGACAAGACGGTACAAGGTGACAAGACTGTACAAGGTGACAAGACGGTACAAAGTGACAAGACGGTACAAGGTGACAAGACGGTACAAGGTGACAAGACGGTACAAAGTGACAAGACGGTACAAAGTGACAAGACGGTACAAACTGGCAAGACGGTACAAACTGGCAAGACGGTACAAACTGGCAAGACGGTACAAGGTGACAAGACGGTACAAAGTGACAAGACTGTACAAAGTGACAAGACGGTACAAAGTGACAAGACGGTACAAGGTGACAAGACGGTACAAAGTGACAAGACAGTACAAAGTGACAAGACGGTACAAGGTGACAAGACGGTACAAAGTGACAAGACGGTACAAGGTGACAAGACGGTACAAACTGGCAAGACGGTACAAGGTGACAAGACGGTACGAAGTGACAAGACTGTACAAAGTGACAAGACAGTACAAAGTGACAAGACGGTACAAGGTGACAAGACGGTACAAAGTGACAAGACTGTACAAAGTGACAAGATGGTACAAAGTGACAAGACGGTACAAAGTGACAAGACGGTACAAGGTGACAAGACGGTACAAGGTGACAAGACGGTACAAAGTGACAAGACGGTACAAGGTGACAAGATGGTACAAGGTGACAAGACGGTACAAAGTGACAAGACGGTACAAAGTGACAAGATGGTACAAAGTGACAAGACGGTACAAGGTGACAAGACTGTACAAGGTGACAAGACGGTACAAAGTGACAAGACGGTACAAGGTGACAAGACGGTACAAGGTGACAAGACGGTACAAGGTGACAAGACGGTACAAAGTGACAAGACGGTACAAAGTGACAAGACGGTACAAACTGGCAAGACGGTACAAACTGGCAAGACGGTACAAGGTGACAAGACGGTACAAAGTGACAAGACTGTACAAAGTGACAAGACGGTACAAAGTGACAAGACGGTACAAGGTGACAAGACGGTACAAACTGGCAAGACGGTACAAGGTGACAAGACGGTATGAAGTGACAAGACTGTACAAAGTGACAAGACAGTACAAAGTGACAAGACGGTACAAGGTGACAAGACGGTACAAAGTGACAAGACTGTACAAAGTGACAAGATGGTACAAAGTGACAAGACGGTACAAAGTGACAAGACGGTACAAGGTGACAAGACGGTACAAGGTAACAAGATGGTACAAAGTGACAAGACTGTACAAGGTGACAAGACGGTACAAAGTGACAAGACTGTACAAAGTGACAAGACGGTACAAGGTGACAAGACGGTACAAGGTGACAAGACGGTACAAAGTGACAAGACGGTACAAAGTGACAAGACGGTACAAAGTGACAAGACGGTACAAAGTGACAAGACGGTACAAAGTGACAAGACGGTACAAGGTAAACAAGACGGTACAAGGTGACAAGATGGTACAAAGTGACAAGACTGTACAAAGTGACAAGAGGGTACAAGGTGACAAGACGGTACAAAGTGACAAGACGGTACAAAGTGACAAGACGGTACAAAGTGACAAGACGGTACAAGGTGACAAGACGGTACAAGGTGACAAGACGGTACAAGGTGACAAGACGGTACAAAGTGACAAGACTGTACAAAGTGACAAGACGGTACAAAGTGACAAGACGGTACAAAGTGACAAGACGGTACAAGGTGACAAGACGGTACAAAGTGACAAGACGGTACAAAGTGACAAGACGGTACAAGGTGACAAGACGGTACAAAGTGACAAGACGGTACAAGGTGACAAGACGGTACAAGGTGACAAGATGGTACAAGGTGACAAGACGGTACAAAGTGACAAGACGGTACAAAGTGACAAGACGGTACAAAGTGACAAGATGGTACAAGGTGACAAGACGGTACAAAGTGACAAGACGGTACAAAGTGACAAGACGGTACAAAGTGACAAGACGGTACAAAGTGACAAGACGGTACAAGGTGACAAGACGGTACAAAGTGACAAGACGGTACAAAGTGACAAGACTGTACAAAGTGACAAGACGGTACAAGGTGACAAGACGGTACAAAGTGACAAGACGGTACAAAGTGACAAGACGGTACAAAGTGACAAGACGGTACAAAGTGACAAGACGGTACAAAGTGACAAGACGGTACAAAGTGACAAGACGGTGCAAGGTGACAAGACGGTACAAGGTGACAAGACGGTACAAAGTGACAAGACGGTACAAAGTGACAAGACGGTACAAGGTGACAAGACTGTACAAAGTGACAAGACGGTACAAAGTGACAAGACGGTGCAAGGTGACAAGACGGTACAAGGTGACAAGACGGTACAAAGTGACAAGACGGTACAAAGTGACAAGACTGTACAAAGTGACAAGACGGTACAAAGTGACAAGACGGTACAAGGTGACAAGACGGTACAAAGTGACAAGACGGTACAAAGTGACAAGACGTTACAAAGTGACAAGACGGTACAAGGTGACAAGACGGTACAAGGTGACAAGACGGTACAAAGTGACAAGACGGTACAAAGTGACAAGACGGTACAAGGTGACAAGACGGTACAAGGTGACAAGACGGTACAAAGGTGACAAGACGGTACAAGGTGACAAGACGGTACAAGGTGACAAGACGGTACAAGGTGACAAGACGGTACAAGGTGACAAGACGGTACAAAGTGACAAGACGGTACAAAGTGACAAGACGGTACAAAGTGACAAGACGGTACAAGGTGACAAGACGGTACAAAGTGACAAGACGGTACAAGGTGACAAGACTGTACAAAGGGACAAGACGGTACAAAGTGACAAGACGGTACAAAGTGACAAGACGGTACAAGGTGACAAGACGGTACAAAGTGACAAGACGGTACAAAGTGACAAGACGGTACAAAGTGACAAGACGGTACAAGGTGACAAGACGGTACAAGGTGACAAGACGGTACAAGGTGACAAGACGGTACAAAGTGACAAGACGGTACAAGGTGACAAGACGGTACAAAGTGACAAGACGGTACAAGGTGACAAGACGGTACAAGGTGACAAGACGGTACAAGGTGACAAGACCGTACAAAGTGACAAGACTGTACAAAGTGACAAGACGGTACAAGGTGACAAGACGGTACAAGGTGACAAGACGGTACAAAGTGACAAGACGGTACAAGGTGACAAGACGGTACAAAGTGACAAGACGGTACAAAGTGACAAGACGGTACAAGGTGACAAGACGGTACAAGGTGACAAGACGGTACAAAGTGACAAGACTGGCGCAAGCGACAGGGAGCAGTCACAGCAGAGCCACCCAGAGGGCGCCAGCAGCTATGAGTGACGCGCTCGCAAGCAGTGATGTTAAGCACCAGGAGGAACTTAAGCACAAGGCGTGGGCCGAGCTCATAGTTTTCTTTTTTAATGCAGTGGGAAGCTGAGCCTCATGTGGTGGACTCTTTTACACGGTCGAACGTGGTCATCAAGATGCCCGTGCAAAATGGAGGGATAACACAGGCAGCATGCAAGGTGTTTTAGAGTTGTCATAAGCATAGATTTATTGGTACAATACGGTGATTAAGGACGTGCATTAAAGCTAACAATGTCATCGGAAGAAAACAAACGCACAGAAATCGAACGGCAATATGTAAAAGAGTCAATGGATTGGTATTACAAAAGTGAAATCATGAGTTAAAATCAATGAGGGGCTCCAGATTGATAGCAACACGTAGATTTTGATTTTCTGTAAAATGCAACAACGCGCACGTCACACTGAGCAGGTGTGTATCAGACCTCCGTTATCCGTGTGGCTGGTTGGGAATGGGAATACAGTACAAGGTGACTTACTCAAGAGCCCTGTCAGCCACCTTCTGGCCGGAGTCGATATTAGCCACGTGTGTACATGCACGATTTGTCGAAGCCTATAGAGGGTAGGGACGCTGTAAACAAACGCACCTTACACGATTGCTACAATCCCGCACGGCGTGCCCGACACGGAGTAACCTAATCGCACACCGCCGTCTGGGCTGATTCGGGAAGGACGCTCGTGGTCTGCAACAGCCAGTAACAACTGACGGGTTCGCCTCGTCCTTGCCCTGCGGGTCGAGCGTCGGAAATAGATTCGCAACGAAACCCGACCTCGCGTGGGCTCGCGGGGACGCCCAACGCTGGGCCTGGGTGCTGCTCAACGGACCGTGCCTACCTGGACGTGTGTGAAAAAGCGCCGTGAAGCTCACAGGATTCCTCCAGCGTGAATAAATATTCTTAATTCTGAAAAATATTCCGCCGGATCGCTGCCACATCTGGAGCAACGTTTGACGCGGCCCCGCCGAGGGCTAAGTGACTGCTGCTGATGTTTCTGTTGTGCCACCACATTAAAGCAACGGTGATGGTGACGATGAAACAGCACAGCGAGCAATAGTAGATGCTATGTTCAGGTTTGTCTCACACACTTGTGAACGAAGCGACGGCAGTAGCAAATATGGCACACACTTCTTTCGTGTACTGTCTTGTGCAATACATCTTCGTTCAGGAATGTCCTATAATGCCTTCCTTATCAAACTTTACAGATTAAACAGCTCGACTTAAAGATTAATAACATGCAAAGGGAAATCATGTTTATTATATACATCTCTCTGGATTATGAAGACTATACTTCTACTTACGAACGAGTTAAGTTTCCTGAGGTCTGTTCGTAAGTCGATGTGTTCGTGAGTCCAACTTTACTTTTGTCGATTCCATACGGCATGTACACTCAACATGGGGAATGGCTTTAAACGTTGTATAATGTCCTGTAGATGCCACTGGTTCTTCATGTTCGGCAGATGTAGATGCCATTGGTTATTTATGGTCTGCAGATGTAGATGCTAGTTCCCTTTGGTGTTCGTGTTTCCTCCATACTCTTGAAAAACTTTCCAATAGATGTCTGCACAGTTGATCCTTATGGCAGTAATCCAGGGTACCAAATAATACAAAATGGCCGAGGCAATTAAATATTTTATTTCTGGGACACTATTTTTCCCAGGGGTGTAACTTCACTCCGCGACTGGGGTACCAATCAATCCGACATCAGTGCCACACTCCGCGATGTCGAAACGCCAAACGTTAACATAAAAAATCCGTTATCGAAAAATTCAACTTTGAATCGCGCATCGTGAGTACAGCTCGTCGAGATGAGTCGATTGCCACATCGCCGAACATCAACAGACTAAAAACGACTGCATCATTGACATTTTGCGAGAGCCGGGGTACTATGGGGGCCCCGGGGTACTGCCACAAGGTTTAGTTGCTCTCTTCTCTTCATAAATACTTGAGTAAACCTTTCCATGTTTGGGTCCCGAGACTCAAAACAAGCCAGTGCCTTGTTCGTATCTCTGAAAGTTAATTAGTTGATTGTTCGTAAGTAGAGGAGTCCCTGTAACTCTCTTGGTCACTATACTCTCACAAAAAGGGGGTTTCCCATTGGCGACTTATGAAACAACTTTTGACTCATATTCTTAGTTTTTTTGGTAAAGTCACGTTGAAGAGAAACAACAAAATAATAAAATATATATAAAACAATAAAAAATTATCACGACGTTTCGACCATAACTCAAACGGTCATCTTCAGGTGTGTTGGTTTGCACGACGTTTCGACCATAACTCAAACGGTCATCTTCAGGTGTGTTGGTTGGTTTCCAAACCAACACACCTGAAGATGCCACTGGCATCTACAGGACATTATACAACGTTTAAAGCCATTCCCCATGTTGAGTGTACATGCCGTATGGAATCGACAAAAGTAAAGTTGGACTCACGAACACATCGAAACGTCGTGAGAATTTTTTATTGTTTTATATATATTTTATTATTTTGTTGTTTCTCTTCAACGTGACTTTACCGAAAAAACTAAGAATATGAATTACTGCAGTCACGAAAGCTTTAAATCAAAATTTAACTTTTGACTTGCTTTATGGCGAGCATGATGCTGCTCTCTATCCTCTCTTCATGTTTTGCAAATCAACAGAACTCTCTAGAGCTGGTTACTTGCATGCCACTAATAGAGAAGTTTAGCTTGGTGGGGTAGGGAAGCCATTCCGTCTGGCTCCATCTCCTTCTCGGAGGCAGTAACACGTTATCCCCGGAGACGATAGTGAGTACAGCATTATATCTAAATTTCTCCATTGGCTTATATGGGGATGTGTAATTTGAGAACCCAAATCCATCCCACTTCTTATTAACTCAGCATCTCGCCTGGTATACATGAGTTTGTGGTTTTTATCCTGACCCTGATGCCTGTATATTTTAAGTTTGTACGTTTTTCCCATGGTCTCGTGGATGTTTCTCCGATTCCTCCAGTTTTCCCCTCCATATTTGTAAACATGCGGTGAGAGTATTGGGCTCCTGTACATTTCCACATGATGAGCCACTTTGTTGAGCTATCGTATGTGGCCAGGTCGCCTCTGAAACAGAGCTGCATAGCTCACCAGGCCTTGCCTGGTAAAAAAAAAAAAGTTAGCAAATTTCGAGTACGTCATGGCGAGGGACACAGTTCTTAAAACGGGATTGGGTATCAATGAGTTGAGTACCTTATTGCAAAAGGTACATAAAAAGGAAGGGCATAAATAATGGTGTTACTGTACTAGCGAAACGTCGTTTCCAATTGTTAAATGTTGTAAATTGATCTCCAACAGACCGGTGGTGCAGCTGAAGCAATAATGAGTTGTCACATTTGGTCAAATTGGCAGTGTCGGGTGGAGGAGGGTTTATGACTCAAGATTTGTTTGTACTGTCTGTCTGATACTGTTTAATCGATCATGTATGTTTCACGTGTACTCTTCCACGTACCATCTCATTTGTACCGTTTCGGTTGGCACTGGTACCGACTCGTCTTATTTCCTGACGACTGTGTTCGGCATCGTTTATACTTGGTCTCATTTGCATTGCCTCATTTCAACGGTCTCGTTTTTACTGCATCATTGCACCAAACCTTAGACCATGCGTGTATATATATACACACATGTATATTTATCTACACATTTGTAAAATGACTTTTTGTTTTCCAGAACATTGCGAAGAAGTATGTGCGATGGACACCAGCAAAGGGGCAACGTGTGGAGCTCAACTCTTCCTGTCCAGAGTACTGGAGTTTGGCAAGGAAGGGTGGTTTGTGGAGCTCATCAGTGCTCTCAGACAAGCAGGTGTGGTCATTAATTTAAATAGGCTTCATATATATATTTCTCCACAATCCTGGCTGTGTCGCCTGATGATGCTGGTTGTAATTACCGGCGAAATGTCGTGCTCGAAATGTAAATGTTGTGGGTTTACTCTCCAACACACAACGGGTGTGCTGTACTAGTGACGAATTGGGAACGTTCTGTTTACGTGACATACCTTACTAATTGGTTGTGTCAGATGTTGGCGGGTTTAACGACACATTGATATTTACGTGGCATAAACCCAAAAAAACAATTATGGATAGGCTATATATCTTGGTCTCTTATGTGGGTTTGGCTATTGGTGTGCCATCATCCCGCTGCTCCGGTGAGTTTGCCCGGTCACCCCAGCAGGGCCCCCTCCCAGTCTCGTGGCCCCACGGTCTTACTGCTCCCCCCCCCCCACCACCACCACCAACATGGTGCGGCAATGTGGCCCGGTGACCGTGGAATCACGCAAGCATGCGTCCCTACGTGCTTGGTGAACTGCTTTAATTTTGACTCGTAACGCACCACACAGTATTCACTCGCTCGATAGAGAGGGAACGACTCAAGAGGCTTGGGGAACCGCAGGCAAGCCGGAAGGCAGCAGCCACGCGTGTGCCAAATGCCAAGTTTCCCAAGCCGTGCGATCATATTTATATCAAGGTAGTATCGGCCAATTGAGTGTTTACATGTGTGGGAGTAAACGGGAAAAACCTAAGCGTGCAACGGGAAATCACTACATCCCGTACCGATGGAACAGGTGGGAGTCCACGTGTCTTCCATACCGCTTTCTGCTCTCATCTGCTGGTTTAACAGGGCTCTGTGTATTGTTTGGTATTTTCAAACTTTTTCCCATTTCTCTCATTTTTTCTTCACTTTATTTTTTGCGTGTTCTCGGATAGCTTGTGTCGTGTTTGCGTTTTTACTTTTCTTCCAGCTTTTTGGTGCACTGTCCCGCAAAATGTCAGTTATTTAGAATTAATCCTGCCACCTCGCTAGACATGGCGGTGTTCTCCTGCCCCTCTCTTTGCGCTGCTGGCGAAGTGGCCATCGCCTGGCTCGGCAAGGCGAGTGTACGATACGTGAGACTCGCGAATCCAGAACTGGCCATCGCGAGAGTTTACTGTATGTTATAAATTATCACGTTTATTCTAATCACTTGATTAAATTATAATTGTATTTGTTATCTCGCAAGACTAGCCAGAATATCGTACAGTTTTAGTTAGGTGTGAACATTCATTGTAAACTGTTCAGATCAATTCTGAGGGTATATTTTGGGGTTCGTGGTTCAAAAACCGGCAAGCCGCCCTGGTTAAAAACTGTGGGTGTAATAACCATAGTAATAAAACGACGACACGCCATCTGCTTCACAGTGGGCACAAAAGATCCACTGACGACAATCGAAGCCAGTAGGAGGTTATTGTGTGCTGGCATCATAGTCTTAATGGTAAGGGTCCAAGTTTTGCCGAATTCGAGAAATCACACCGCAAATTACTCAACTGGGATCTTGCATAGCAACGTCGCTCCTTCCTGGCAGATTACATCCATATGTGAAACGAATATAGTGCCTTCGTGATGGCCTTGCGCTGTAAGATTGCCGCAAATACAAAATGTACAAAGTTAATACTCTGAACATTTATAGTAATATTAAGATATATTAGTAAAATAGTAACAGTAGAATAATCTAACTAAACATATTTAATAATTAAGATATCCATATAATAGTATATTGAAGTATATTTAAAGTAATGTAATATGAAATATAAATCATTGTATGTATAAATCTTGACTTAAAGCTTTCGTGACTGCAGGAATTCATATTCTTGGGGTCTGTCGGTGAAGCCACGTAGATAGAAAAAATGATATAAATCAAAATCACGATGTTTCGATCACAACACAAGCAATAGTCTTCAAGAGAGAGAGAGAAATCTGCCGAGGCAGGCTGTTTATAAAAGTTTAGAGATGGGCGGGGCAGCTAATGCCACAATGTCGGAGCGAGTAGGAGAGAGAAATTTGAGGAGGGAGTAGGAGAGAGAAATTTGAGGAGCGAGTAGGGGGAGAGATTTTAGGAGCGAGTAGGAGAGAGAGAGATTTGAGGAGCGAGTAGGAGAGAGAAATTTGAGGAGCGAGTAGGAGAGAGAAATTTGAGGAGCGAGTAGGAGAGAAAGATTTGAGGAGCGAGTAGGGAGAGAGAGATTTGAGGACCGAGTAGGAGAGAGAAATTTGAGGAGCGAGTAGGGAGAGAGAGATTTGAGGAGCGAGTAGGAGAGGGAAATTTGAGGAGCGAGTAGGAGAGAGATATTTGAGGAGCGAGTAGGAGAGAGAGATTTGAGGAGCGAGTAGGAGAGAGAAATTTGAGGAGCGAGTAGGAGAGAGAAATTTGAGGAGCAAGTAGGAGAGAGAGCTTTGAGGAGCGAGTAGGAGAGAGAGATTTGAGGAGCGAGTAGGGAGAGATAAATTTGAGGAGCGAGTAGGAGAGAGAAATTTGAGGAGCGAGTAGGAGAGAGAGATTTGAGGAGCAAGTAGGAGCGAGTAGGAGAGAGAGATTTGAGGAGCGAGTAGGGAGAGTTAAATTTGAGGAGCGAGTAGGAGAGAGAAATTTGAGGAGCGAGTAGGAGAGAGAGATTTGAGGAGCGAGTAGGGGAGAGAGAGATTTGAGGAGCGAGTAGGGGAGAGAGAGATTTGAGGAGCGAGTAGGAGAGAGAGATTTGAGGAGCAAGTAGGGGAGAGAGAGATTTGAGGAGCGAGTAGGAGAGAGATTTGAGGAGCGAGTAGGGGAGAGAGAGATTTGAGGAGCGAGTAGGAGAGAGAAATTTGAGGAGCAAGTAGGAGAGAGAGATTTGAGGAGCGAGTAGGAGAGAGAGATTTGAGGAGCGAGTAGGAGAGAGAGATTTGAGGAGCGAGTAGGAGAGAGAGATTTGAGGAGCGAGTAGGGAGAGATAAATTTGAGGAGCGAGTAGGAGAGAGAGATTTGAGGAGCGAGTAGGAGAGAGAAATTTGAGGAGCAAGTAGGAGAGAGAGATTTGAGGAGCTAGTAGGGAGAGAGGAATTTGAGGAGCGAGTAGGAGAGAGAGAAATTTGAGGAGCGAGTAGGAGAGAGAGATTTGAGGAGCGAGTAGGAGAGAGAGATTTGAGGAGCGAGTGGGAGAGAGAGATTTGAGGAGCGAGTAGGAGAGGGAAATTTGAGGAGCGAGTAGGAGAGAGAAATTTGAGGAGCGAGTAGGGAGAGAGAAATTTGAGGAGCGAGTAGGGAGAGAGAAATTTGCTTGCAATTGTAAGCATCTGCGAGGGTCCGGAGGACGTAGTGGCAAGCCGCCATTTACGAACACACCTAAAGGTTGGCTGTGTTAGTGAATGTAACTCAGAGAGTCGAAAATAACTGCTAACATCGGCAGGTAGGATAGGAACATCACAGCTAGTTATGACCTAAACTGGTTAATAACGTCCTTCCAATGATTGCTCAGTTTGTACCCATCTTCTCGGTTGAAATTGTGTCTGTGTCTATATATCTGGATGGCTTCATGAACCATCCTCCTGCTCGCTCCTACATTGTGCCATTAGCTGCCCCGCGACTCTCTAAACCTTTATAAACAGCCTGCCTCAGCAGATTTCCCCCTCTCTTTTTCACCTGAAGACGATTGCTTGTGTTGCGACCGAAACGTCGTGATTTTGATTTTATTATTTTTTTCTATCTACGTGGCTTTACCGAAAGACCCAAAGAACATTGTATGTATGTTGAACTTCTTTCGCACTGTATGTAGCCAACCATGCTAATCGGATGTGTAGGTATATATTTCTATATATTTATATCGAACGTCTGCTATGAACTCATTTTTGAAGTATACTGCCATTTATGACATATTCATGGAGCCTTTTGACAAAACAAACGCAGTTCAATTGATGCCTCTACACAACTTACGGTTGAAACTATGAAACTAGGCTGTATTGCGGGCACCACTGATCGAATCACGAGGATCCTAAACAAACACGATGTCGAAGTCAGGTTCGGCGCCATCAGCAGCTAGAGACTCACCATTAATCGTGGACGGTGTATAACCGAATGTTAGCCTGTGGCTGTGGTCTTCTCTATGTTAGCCTGTTTGGCAGATCAGTTGTGACAATGATTAAACTGGTCCACAGTTGTCTTATCATTGTTGCCTGTCGGTCAAATATGCTCACGTTGTTTTAATGGTGACCTAAGAAAAGAGGACCACAATGCACTTCTTCAGGAAATGCTGATTTATGTTTGTTTGCATAATGCACAGAGGCTGTCTGCTATTTATACGTGTCTAGGTCTCGTTTGAAACGAAAGTTTTTCCATGCTGCTTTAAATAACCTCTTCAGATTGAGTCGCCTCGTCATTTATAGATTTAATTACGCTACTGTATTTCCCAGGTCTCTATTGAAAAACAGATGGCGAGTCTTAGTAATCCCTCACCTGCCTGTTCCCTTAATATCATAATAATCACTTACCTCAATGTGACATCCCGTTTATCTTTTTTTATATATGTATTTTGATTGAGGCAATGTGCGGGCACGTCATGACACACGCGTACAGACACCGTCAACACAAGCCAAGCCGGTTATGAAAAGCATACCGGGGCGGGGGGGGTCCCACCAAAAGAGGAGAGGGTAGCTTTTGACACTACGTTTCTTTTGATGCCAAGGTCCGAAGCAGTGTCTCATCAATGATTGCTAATGCTTTTTGTGTGTGTGTGTGCAGGATATAACACCTTGGCAGACTGCATAGACGAACAAAACTTTTTCAAACTGAATGATCTAGAGAACCAACGAAACATCATCAGACTGCATAGAACCACCATGGAGAGTCAGCTGCTTCCACGTGATGTCGTAATACATTTGGAGTTCCTGAGGGAGCTCGACAGGCAGGAAATCATACAGGTATACGATCGGGATATACGAGAGAAAGGTTCTACACTTTTCAGATGCGGTACAGCACTCCCCCACAAATGTTGTTGATGTCCTGTCATGATTACACAGCGCCACTTATTTACTAACAGATCACGATCGACGTGTACGTTTTGATTGAACTTTGGCGTTTTAATGGACTTTCGTCAATTTGCGTCTTTATTTGATCCGTGTCCAAACAGGAAACCGTTAGTTATGGGGACATCCGTGGCACAACAAAACTTATTGATCACGTGCTGCGATCTGACGAGCAAGATTTGCTGAAACAGTTCAAGTCAGCCATCATCAAAGCTGGCACTGGAGAGATAGCCGATCTTCTTGAAGGTACCGTTGCATTTGCAGTGAATAATGGATTTAATTGTCTTCGTTTTGGCCACAATTATGTGGACAATCTTAAATGGTTTTATTAATTGTTGGAACTGTTTAGCAAAGACTGTTTGTGATTCCCAAATGCCGTGCGAATAACAATTTGGCGCAAAGTTACGCAAGGGTGGACCACCCCACGGTAGGATGTCTCATCAGTTCATCTCAAATCGATGACCACACATTGGGACCTTAATGGTTTGCATGTGACGGTGTGTTTTGCACAATGATGTACCTGTGAAGTGTCAGCATTCCATGAGGGTTTTGTGAAATCGTGGGATTTCGTTTTCAGTACAACCCAGAGTGGATCCTATTGGATTATCCAGTCAATCAGTGACGCGGCTATGAACTTTGGTGCTTAGGGGAACCCACTCCTGCCCTAATTCCGTTTGGATCCAACACTTGAAGTTTTTCTTCCACAACCTCAAACTACATCCCCATAGGTCTGCCTCAGTTCCTTATGCTAAGTGGTATCCATTATAATTTTCCTTTCACAGTCGTATGCCTAGTCATGCTGTAGAAAAATATCGCACCCCGGGTTACTCTGTGCAGACCGAGATGGAATCCCCAATACACAGTCTCTTCCAACAAGGCCCGACTAGGCAGAACACTTATCAAGGCACGTGATGAAACAAAATACACTGCAATAAGGCCACGTGGTAAATGTTAAGAGGTTACAGAACTTTGTGAAACTGATCCCTGTGCTACAAGTATCTTCACTTGGTCTTCATCTTGCAGTCATCAGCGCTGACCCCACAGCCCCAAAACCTCCATCCCCCCTTTCCTACATTTTCCTTCACCCCACTTTTCCTCCAGACCCTTCCGTGCTTGTTCTCTTTCACCGACATTCCCATTACCGCTGCTTTCCCTCCACGTGTTATGCTGTGCGCGTACAGTACGGTATTGCATAATAGTCAGTTTTCAACGCGGTACATTTGCAGTTTAAATAATTGTGCAAAAAAGGCGCATTTTCTTAAAGAACGCATATGCAAAACTTGTAAAGAATATGTTCCCTAATTCATCATCAATGTGTATGCGCAACAACTCAATGTGATAACTTGCAGCGGAGGATCCCAGTACATTGCAACAATATTGGTATTATTGTATGAATCAGGAGTACAATCGTATCTGAACACATCAATTACATTTTTTACTTAACAGGGAAAGAACTCTATCATGATGAAGATGTTCAAAATGAATCTTTACAGTACACGGTGGACTTTGAGAAGCAAGATTGTGGAGCTGTAGACCATTGTAATGAATCATCCCAAAAAAACGTTGATGACCAAGGTAAATTCATGGTTGCAAAAACATATTGTTGTTCATTACACAAAATAAACAGCGTTGTTGTGGATTAAATAAAATGACAAAACAGATAAGCAGACACTATGTCTCCTTCAAGTATCCGTATCTCCACACCAGAAATAAAAGTATTTCTAAGACAACACATTGACCCAATGGCCTTATGGGAATGCATAATGTTTGAAGTACAGTGAGGGGAAAAAAGTATTTGATCGCCTGCTAATTTTGTACATTTGCCCACTGACAAAGAAATGATCAGTCTATAATTTGAATGGTAGGTTTATTTTAACAGTGAGAGACAGAATAACAACAAAAAAATCCAGAAAAACGCATGTCAAAAATGTTATAAATTGATTAGCATTTTAATGAGGGAAATAAGTATTTGACCCCCTCTCAATCAGAAAGATTTCTGGCTCCCATGTGTATTTTATACAGGTAACGAGCTGAGATTAGGAGCACACTCTTAAAGGGAGTGCTCCTAATCTCAGCTTTTTACCGGTATAAAAGACACCTGTCCACAGAAGCAATCAATCAATCAGATTCCAAACTCTACACAATGGCCAAGACCAAAGAGCTCTCCAAGGTTGTCAGGGACAAGATTGTAGACCTACACAAGGCTGGAATGGGCTACAAGACCATTGCCAAGCAGCTTGGTGAGAAGGTGACAACAGTTGGTGCGATTATTCGCAAATGGAAGAAACACAAAAGAACTGTCAATCTCCCTCGGCCTGGGGCTCCATGCAAGATCTCACCTCGTGGAGTTGCAATGATCATGAGAATGGTGAGGAATCAGCCCATAACTACACGGGAGGATCTTGTCAAT
>NW_027423646.1:0-27403 GCF_048934315.1 Petromyzon marinus | reverse complement strand
GATGCCAAAAGGCGTGTTGGACCAGTGGAGACTAGGCTCTAAGAAAAGCCGTCTCGGGTGTGGACCAATCAAATTCAAGGACAGTGCCAATATTACTATTATCAGAGTTGTCTCTTTTGTTTGCATTTTGACTGCTTGAGTTGTGGTTATCGCAAACATGATGCCTTGAATAAAGGTGTCAGTTTTTGTGCCAGTTAAAAGGGTAAAACCTATTACTATGGGACTCAATCTTTTTAAATCCAGATTGAAAATTAATTTCTAAAAAACTGCTTTGTTTTGTGTTTAGTTTGTATTCCCCCCCCCACCTCCCCACCTCTGGTTAGCATGGCTGGCTAACGAACGGTGCGAAAGAAGTTCTACATAGATTCACGCAGCGATCCATAGGTTGTCATCCTTCCCCCCCCCCTCCCGCAACTCCGATTAGAACGGTTGGCTTCGTACGGTGTGCGCAACAAGTTCAACATACATACATACATAAGACTCACACAAGAGACTCATAGACTCGCAGAGACCCATAGACTCACACAAGAGACCCATAGACTCGCAGAGACCCATAGACTCACACGGAGATCCATAGACTCACACAGAGACCGACAGACTCACACAGAGACCCACAGACTCACACAGAGACCCATAGACTCACACAGAGACCCACAGACTCACACAGAGACCCACAGACTCGCACAGAGACCCACAGACTCGCACAGAGACCCACAGACTCGCACAGAGACCCATAGACTCACACAGACACGCATAGACTCACACAGAGACCCATAGACTCGCAGAGACCCACACACTCACACAGAGACCCACAGACTCACACAGAGACCGAAAGACTCACACAGAGACCGATAGACTCACACAGAGACCCACAGACTCACACAGAGACCCATAGTTTGTTGTCCTTCTCCCCCCCCCCCCGCACCTCCGATTAGTACGGCTAGCTAGGCACGGTGTGAAAAGAAGCTCAACATACACGCATACGTATGTGCAGGATTTAAATAACATAACAGATTTAAACGACTGACAATTTGACGGTGGCGAAGGGAGCAGGTCACCTTCAGCACAGCCTCCAGCTTGGCGGAATCGACCGCAAACTTGCGGATCCCGTCCGAGAGCTTCTCGACGGCCATCTGGTCCTCGTTGTGCCGCCAGCGGAAGGCCTTCTCGTCCAGGCTCACCTTCGTCTGCTCCACGGACTCGGCTACGGACAACACGCGGGCAACAATCACCCACCCCCCCCACCCACCCGCCGTTCAGATGCCGTGTCCCCCCCCCCCCCCCCCCCCCAAAGCAAAAGTCCAGCAGCGCCAGCACACGTGCCCCAACACGTGCCGTTGTGAACCCCCTCCCCCCCCCCCCCCTGAGAAAACGGTAGAGGCGGTTCAGAGCTCTCACAAGACACAACGACACAAGATCCCCCCCCCCCCACCCCCGTGTAGCCTTAACGGACTGTCGGGGAAAGTGCCGTTAGCGAGCAGCAGCGCCGATGGAAGCCGGCACTGTGGCACACCAAGGGGGGTGTGGGGTGGAGTGGCCAGCGCCACGCCCCGACCGCCTTTGTCTCCCCCCCAGTGGCGATGTTCACTGCACACCGCACCAGGTACTCATTTGAGGCTGCGCCGACCTAGGGGAGGCCCAGGACCGGTGCAGATTATCGTCCCTGGTGTTGGTGGCCGCGAGCGGGTTTTCGAACTATGTTGGCTGCCGGGTTCGGAGCGCGGCGTAGCGCTAACCGCTCCCTACCTGAGAGGCACGGCCACTCTTGAGACAATGACTGCAAGTGTGTGTTGCATGTGGCATGTGTAAAAAGCCCCTTTGTCATTCCACAGCTGCCTAACCGCCCCCCGCCACACCAAAGGCCCACCACCCCCACCCCCCCACTCACCAAGGGTCACCCCCAAAACGTCGTGGGTTATTTGACCATACTTCACCACGCTGGCCAGTGTGCGGGTTTGAAGGCTGGCAGCTTAGCTGTGGTAACCTGCAAGTGTGGAATTTGATACGGCTGGGTCTGCCCTGTACTGCCCTCTGCTGCCCACACATTGCAGTGTTGTAACTGTCTGGGAGAAGCCGGCATGCACGGTCGTCTCCCCCAATCCAAGCGGTACCCAGGCTCGAACCTGCTTAGCTTCCGAGATCCGAGAGAGATTGGACCCATTACGGGCACTTTGTTCCTTTAGCCGCGTGCGCGCATGATGATTATAAAAGACACCGGTGTTCATTGTCTTTTATAAGTTGACGTGCCTGCGTGTGTGTGTGATGTATGCAAGTTGGCAAAGTGAGGAGCACAGGTGGTGCATCTCGGTCAACCTATGGCACCTGGGTCTGCGTCTGTTCCGTGACCTCCTGCCAACAGCGAACCTCCGACACTTCATGTGGCCCTAAAGTGCACCTAGCACGGCACAAGCGCCGCGGTGACGTCACCGCCACTTGGTGGCGGTGACGTCACCAAGTGGCGGTGACGTCACCACGGCACAAGCGCCGCGGTGACGTCACCGCCACTTGGTGGCGAACGACGGTTGTTGCTGTCGTCGTGCCAGGCTGTGCGCGCGCTTGTGAGGCCATCGCGTGAAGTGTCGAAGGCTCGTCGCTGGCAGGAGGGGTCACTGGGAGGGACCCAGGTGTTATGGCCTCCACTCAACAACAACAATTTCCCCAAGAGCCTGTGCTAGGCCACACTGGGGTGGTGGTGGGGGGGTGGGAGGAGGGGAGGACGGAAACTTTGCCTTCGCACGTGCGGCTGTAAACAAGAAAAAAAAAGAGGCCTAGCCTTGCGCGAGCGCCGTTGCAGCAGCACCCACCCTCTTTGGCGGAGAGCTGGGGCTTGAGCGTCTGCGAGTCGGCGTGCAGCTCCGCCAGCAGCTTGGGGGCGATGGTGAGGTAGTCGCAGCCGGCGAGCGCACGGATCTCGCCCGTGTTGCGGAACGACGCGCCCATCACGATCGTCTTGTAGCCGAACTTCTTGTAGTAGTTGTAGATGCCGCGGACGCTCTTCACGCCTGCGGAGTGGTGGTGGTGGTGGTGGAGCGGCGGTAGCGGAGCGCGAACTTGAGCCACGTGTAACCAGGACGCAACAAGCGAAGGTCCTCGTGCAGCCTTTCAACAGGCCGCGTGCGCGACTGTCCGTGTAATCGTACGTGCGATTGCGTGCGACTGTTGCTTATCGTCCACGTGATTACCGATCGCGCGTGCAATCGCCTGTGTAATGGTGCGTGCGTCTGCGCGACCATGAGCGAGAGTGACCGAGATGTCCGTGTGGTTGCGTGCGCGATCGATCATCCGTGTGACCGTGTGTGTGACCGTGTGTGCGGACCGTGTGTGCGGACCCGCTCGTGACCGTCTGTGCGATGATCGCGTGCATGGTCATTCTGTGTGACCGTTTGGAGGACCGTCTGTGCAACTGTTTGTGTGCGACCGTGTGTGTGTGTGTCATCACGATGTGCGACCCCGTCTGTGACCCCGTCTGTGACCCCGTCTGTGCGACAGTCTGTGACCCCGTCTGTGACCCCGTCTGTGCGACCATCTGTGACCCCGTCTGTGCGACCGTCTGTGACCCCGTCTGTGACCCCGTCTGTGACACCGTCTGTGACACCGTCTGTGACACCGTCTGTGACACCGTCTGTGACCCCGTCTGTGACCCCGTCTGTGACCCCGTCTGTGACCCCGTCTGTGACCCCGTCTGTGCGACCGTCTGTGACACCGTCTGTGACCCCGTCTGTGACCCCGTCTGTGCGACCGTCTGTGACCCCGTCTCTGCGACCGTCTGTGACCCCGTCTGTGACCCCGTCTGTGCGACCGTGATCGCGATGTCCGACCGCCCGCGGTGACCGTGCGTGCGTGCGTGCGGACGGACCGGGGTCCTCGTCGGGGGCGTAGGACTTCTGCGCGGAGTTGGCGACGTGCCAGTCGAGGATGCGCCCCACGAAGGGCGAGATGAGCGTGACCCCGGCCTCGGCGCACGCCACCGCTTGCGCAAACGAGAAGAGCAGCGTCATGTTGCAGTGCACGCCGTGCTGCTGCTCCAGGATGCTGGCGCGAGGGGCGAAGGGGACGGGCGCGCACGGACACACGTGTGTAAGTACGTTGCGTTGAGCTTCTTTCGCACCGTACGTAGCTAATCGGAGGTAAGGGAGAAGGACAACAAACTATGGGTCTCAACAAACTATCTCTCTGTGCTAGTCTGTGGGTCTCTGCGCGAGTCTGTGGGTCTCTGTGTTAGTCTGTGGGTCTCTGCGCGAGTCTGTGGGTCTCTGTGTGAGTCTGTGGGTCTCTGTGTCTCTGTGCGAGTCTGTGGGTCTCTGTGCAAGTCTGTGGGTCTGTGTGAGTCTGTGTGTAACTGCGTGAGTATATGGGTCTCTGTGCGAGTCTGTGTGTCTCTGCGTGAGTCTGTGGGTCTCTGTGTGAGTCTATGCGTCTCTGTGTGAGTCTGTGTGTCTCTATGTGAGTCTGTGGGTCTCTGTGTGAGTCTATGGGTCTCTGTGTGAGTCTATGGGTCTCTGTGTGAGTCTGTGGGTCTCCGTGTGAGTCTATGGGTCTCCGTGTGAGTCTATGGGTCTCCGTGTGAGTCTGTGTGTCTCTGCATGAGTCTGTGTGTCTCTGCGCGAGTCTGTGTGTCTCTGCGCGAGTCTGTGGATCTCTGCGCGAGTCTGTGGGTCTCTGTGCGAGTCTATGGGTCTCTGTGTGAGTCTGTGGGTCTCTGTGCTAGTCTATGGGTCTCTGTGAGAGTCTATGTATGTTGAACTTCTTTCGCCAACCGTGCTCATGAGAGAGGTGCGGTGGGGGAAGAACAACAATCTAGACATAAAAAGCAGTCCTAAGGAAAATTAGTTTGCAATCTAGAGGATTTAAAAGCGCAAAGCTCCAGTGGCCAGAGCGGCAATTGCCAACATCTTTGACAAAGGACACGGCACAAACGTACAGAGAAAGAGAGTGCGGTATATATATATATTTTTTAAACGGAATCATCTATAAACGCGTCACCCTGCGTCACGAGCGCGGCTCGCGCGGCGGTTGGCACTGCCGTTGCCCTCGCTCACCGGCCGGCCTGGATGCCCTCCCACGTGGAGGACAGCTTGATGAGCACACGCTCCTTGTCCACCCCAGCCTCCTTGTAGAGCTCGATGAATTTGAGGGCCTTCGCCACCATCCCGTCTCTGTCGAACGACAACCTGGGGACAGAGGTCAAGGGGTCAGTGGCCGAGGTCGAGAGGGCGGCGGAGGGTCGAGGGGGCGGCGGCCGAGGTCAAGGGGGCGGCAGCGGAGGTCAAGCCTTGATATGCAGACATCATAGACGTGGAACCATTGCACCGTACAACGGATTTCCTGCACCGTCATCTGCCACCCATTACCGAGGTCGGCAGCCTGCATGGGGAGAATAATCCTCATTCAAATTGCGTCGTTTACGCATCGGACATGCCGGGCAAACGGCCAGAACACGGCAACGCTGCTGCTGCTGCTGCTCGCAATGCGAGCGACTGCACGTCTCCTTGAGATGCGATGTGTGGCACGTGCTGGGCGAGACGTTAACTACCTCGCCTGGTATGCAGGAGGTCGTGGGGTTCAAACCCGACCCCGACGCCCCCGCTGTATATTTGGAGTTTCCGGTGTCTCTCTCTGCCCCCCCGTGGCCGCGTGGATTTTTCTCCGGGTCCTCCGGTTTTTCCCTCCACGTTTAGAATCGACGTCGTGACGCGTTTAAAGGGCACTTGGCCGCTGCTATGAATTTCCACGCGATCACGATAAGCCGCCAACTTCGTTGAGCTGCTGTCGTTTGTGATGGCCCTGGGGTCGCTTCTGAATAACTAACATTAAAAAAACTTTTTTTTTTAAACACGCTTTAATAAAATGTACCGTACTAGTAATGGAAGAACTCCACGGCTCCAGGAAGTGGCCCCGAAGCCAAGCCACAACGTAAGGGGACCCGTGGTGATTTACAGCCAACGTCAGTTGACCGCGGACAATCAGACCCAAGCCGAAACATAACATATAAAAAATATTGTTGAAAATATATATTTTTTTAGATTTGAAGCTTTCGTGACTGCAAGTATTCATACTCTTTGTTTTTTTCGGTAAAGTCACGTAGGTAAAATAAAATAAATGAAAACTAAATGAAATCACGACGTTTCGGAGGCAACACAAGCTTCCATCTTCAGGTGGAACAGTCACAGCAAAAAAGCTGTATCAAGTGCTGCGACTGTTCCACCTGAAGACGGAAGCTTCTGTTGCCTCCGAAACGTCGTGATTTAATTTCGTTGTTTTCATTTATTTTACCTACGTGACTTTACCGAAAAAAAACCAAAGAGTAATATATATTTTTTTATTTACCAAGTTTGGAGTCGATACCACATTGGGAAGTGGGTTAAAATCGAGTTACAAGATTTGAGGATACAACAACGACAACAACAGACAGAGTGAGTTAAATAAAAGCGTGACAAAAAAAATAAGAGCTACACATCTCAGCAGAACCTCGACCTGGTGAAGTAAAAATCTTTTAGTTTTGGTTTGGTCTTTCGTTGAGATGCGACGAGTTGAGCAAGTTGCCCCCCTTTACCTGGCATCCACCTCGGTGGACACCCTGCCGGGGATCTTCTTCAGGATTTCGACGCCAAAGTTGACGAACAGCTTGTCGATGGCGCCCGTCACCTGCTCAGCGGGAGAGCTGAGAGAGAGGCGGGAGGGGCGAGAGAGAGGCGGGAGGGGCGAGAGAGAGGCGGGAGGGGCGAGAGAGAGGGGGGCGAGAGGCAGAGGGGTGAGAGAGAGGCGGGAGGGGTGAGAGAGAGGCGGGAGGGGTGAGAGGGGCGTGATAGAGAGGGGGGGTGAGAGAGAGGTGGGGGGAGGGTGAGAGAGAGGCAGAGGGGTGAGAGAGAGAGGCGGGAGGGGCGAGAGAGAGGCGGGCGAGAGAGAGGGGGGCGAGAGAGAGGGGGGCAAGAGAGAGGCGAGAGGGGTGAGAGAGAGGGGGGTGATAGAGAGGGGTGATAGAGAGGGGGGGTGAGAGAGAGGTGGGGGGGGACAAGCGGAGTCACGACGCGTACTGCGCAAAAGAGCTTCGTAGCTCATCAGATTCCTCCAGTCCGTACAAAGGTTCCGGTTTCGACAAGCCAGCGACGCGCGTCACTCCACGCCACTCGCGAACGGCCGCATCGGAGGCACCGAGCAAAACGAGGGAGTGTCCCTGGGTTCGATGCCTGGTGTTGGACGGGTGTCTCTACCGAAGAGTTCACAGCGGTCTTGTCAGACACTCTTAAGATCCATCCAGGGTTGTACGTATGATGAACTTCTTTCGCACCGTACGTAGCCAACCGTGATAATCGGAGATGTGAGGGAAGGACAACAAACTATGGGTCTCTGTGTGAGTCCACGGGTCTCTGTGTGAGTCTACGGCCCTCTGTGCGAGTCTACGGGTCTCTATGAAAGTCTATGGGTCTCTGCGTGAGTCTATGGGTCTCTGTGCGAGTCTATGGGTCTCTGTGCGAGTCTGTGGGTCTCTGCGCGAGTCTACGGCTCTCTGTGCGAGTCTGTGTACGTGTGTATGCATGCTGAACTTCTTTCGCACCGAACGCAGCCAACCGCGATAATCGTCTTTCTGTGCGCATCGCGGAGGAAGAGAGATTCTCGCTCACCTGCCGTGATTGAATCCGTACTCCTGCGCGTCCTGCAGCAGGTGTTCGTACGCGGGCATTTGCGCCGCTGCGAGTAGCAGCGAAGGGTTGGTGGTCGCATCCTGGGGTTTGTATTCATCGATGGCTGGGGGGCGGGGTGGGAGACGGACAATGATGACCTTCCACTGACCATCTAAACCAGTGGTTCTTCTTCTTCTTCTTAACCTGGGTTAGGGTTCAGAACAACCGCACTATACTACACACACACTATACACTGCACCGGTGGTTCTTCTTATCTTGGGGGTGCATCTCTGGGGGTGTGCCGAGCAGTGGACAAATTTTTTTTTTTAGAAGGCAAATAATCGAAAACGTATATTAAGCACCCGCTAATTCCTTTGTCGAGGCACCTTAATCCCTCTCACACAGCTTAAAGGTCGCAGTCTGAGCTTGGCTCTCTTTCACTCCAGCGCAGTCTTCGAGACAGGCTGGTCCCTTCACCTGATGAAGGCCGCTTGTGTTGTGGCCCAAAAGTCGTGATTTTTGTTGTTCTATTTTTTTACCTACGTGACTTTACCGAATAGAACCAAAGAGTATGGATCCTTGCAGTCACGAAAGCTTCAAATCTAGAAACAACGTAGTTTGTTATATCAAACCCGGTGTAGTTATGAACATTGTAAATCGTTTAACGACTGCGAACCAACGAAAAGGGGTGCAAGGCTAAGTAAAGGTTAAGAACCACTAATTTAAACTGAACTATTTTCATTTTACCAGGTAAGGCCCACTGAGCTATACTCCCTTTCAGAAGCGACCTGTCCATCACAAATGAGAGCTCAACGAAGTGGCTTGTCACGTGGAAATATATAGCAGCCAAATACACTCTAAAACGTGCGTTTCTAAGTGTAGGGAAAACCGGAGGACCCGGAGAAAAATCCACGTGACCACGGGGAGAGCGGGAGAAAGACGTGCAAACTCTAAATACACAGCAAGCGGCAGGGTCGGGATCAAACCCACGACCTCCTGTATACCAGGCGAGGAAGTTAACGTCACTGGGTGTTGGTGGCTCACGGTCACCAACACCCAGTGACGATTATCTGAACCGGTCCTGGGCCTCCCCTAGGTCGAAACAGCCTCAAAATGAGTACCTGGAGCGGTGTGTAAACATCGCCACTAAGGAGACAAAGGCGGTCGGGCGTGGTGCTGGCAACACCCACCCCCGTCGTGTGGTGCCACAGTGTCTGCCTTCATCAGGCGTTGCTGCTCGCTAACAGCACTTGCCCCAACAGTCTGTTAAGGCTACACGGGAGATTCCGGTCTTTTTTGTCTTTCGGCGAGTGCCTGCGAGCGCCTGGCTCTTTGTATTTGTCATGTCGGGGTCTTCGTGCGTCCGTGAGCATTTGCCCGTGTTTGCCATGGCATCGCTCGTGCGATGGGGGGGGATCTTTGTCTCCGTTTGCACGTGCGGGGCGGTGCCGCAGAGGTTCGGGTGCAGTGGTCAGCCCCGCCGCGCCGCGAACCCGGCGACCCGAGTTCGATTCCCGCTCGCGGCCAACACCAGTGCGCCGGCGACCTGCAAACGCGCTGCGACTCGCTAACAGCAATTGCCCCACACGCAGTCTGTTAAGGCCACACGGTCGGGGACCTTTGCCTCCGTTTAATACGACCATACATCACCGCGTTTGCTCAGCGCGGGTTGGTGAAGACGGGGGGGGGGGGGGGGGACGTGATGCACATCCACTGGGGCACTAGGAGTACAGTACAACGCACGGCTCAGCGGTGGACTTTTGTTTTTGTTTGCAGGGCCGGTCTGCCGTCACACCAGGAAGCCACGCCGCCCGATGGCACCACCACCCCCCCCCCACCCCCCGTCTGTGCATGGTGGTCGCGCATCCAACAATTGAAACCCCGGTTCAACTCAACCACCTGCTCAGCTTCCGAGATCTGTATGTACTTTGTTGAACTTAGGAATATGCGTTTATCCTTTTTCTGATGATAAAACAGGCGGCGGTGTTAAGATGTTACAAACACCCAAACAAATTAACTTTGCAAGGGATGAAAGTTACTGCATTAAGCACACGCAGTACTTGCGGTGAACATGCGACACAAAACATGCTCTGATAATGTACGGGCCGTCGTCTCTGAAACCGATTGGTCCCGTGACATGCTGAACTTCTTTCGCACCGTACGTAGCCAACCGTGGCTGAGCGGAGGTGCGGGCGGCGGCGGGGGAAGCACAACGAACTGAACACACAAAAAAAAAGCATTTCAAAAGAAACGAGTTAATTTGTTGTTTAAAAAAAAATATATAAGAAACAAAAACCTCCGTACGATTTACAAAGTGGTCGATTCCCAGGGCGCTTTGGTTCGCGGGCTCATTTGCTTCAGGGTTGCATCACAGTTCCACTGTGCGGCAAAACGTCAATGCGGTAACCTGCCGCGTACGCGATTTGCGACTCCAACCCTCTTTCTCCCTTCCTTCTTCAATACACGTGGCCGCGCATGCATCATCTCCCACCCCCCCCACCACCACCAAGGCCGCAGGTGACAATTCCACATTCCCATGGCCGTGCGGGTCAGTCCCGTCACGAGATGAAACCCATCGCTGACCTCCCACACAAATGCGTATAGGATGACGACGTTTTGGCTGTCCGAATGATGGTGCCCCACTTTGTTGAGCTATCGTTCGTGGTGGCCGGGCGGCTTTGGAACAGGAAGTTGATGCCTCAGTGGGGACCTTTGCCTGGTAGGACGGTTTCGTGTTGTGCTTGTACGCGTTTGGGCGATTTGTTTACCTCTCTTGCACTTTGCACTCCTATCGCGTTTGTTGTACCGTTTGTGGTCGTAACGTTCTTAACCCGTGCCCACGACTGGACATCTGTGAAAAAGGAAAGAGCTTCATAGCTCATCGGATTCCTCCTGCAGTTTAAGTAAATATTCTGATTCTGCAACCATTCCCGATCGCTTTTGAACCACAGCGTCGTCAACAGCCCCCGATCTTGATGTTGTTGTTGCTATATATATGGAGCGGAATCAACAAGAATCCACTGTTGTACTGCACTTACATGTTCCCCCCTGTCTTCGCCAACGCAATAGCCAGCGTGAAGTATGATTGGGAAAAACGCGGGCGTTTGGGGTGGGTGGGCATCACCAGGCAGTGTGATTGACACCTGTACTGTATACATTGTGACCACTACACACATTCAGAAAGACTCGATTTGGATGACACAGCAGCAGCAGAAGGGGCGGAAATCATCCCCTATTGACCGGCAATGAAATGGCTAGGAAATGTTTACTACCTCGCCTGGTATGCAGGAGGTCGTGGGGGGTTCGATCCCGTCCCTGATGACACCTGCTGCTGTATATTTGGAGTTTGCGTCTCTCATCATCATCATCACGGTGGCTAGATGTTGACTACCTCACCTGGTATACAACACATCTATTTTAAAACATTTTTTATATGTAATGTTTCGGCTTGGCTCTTAAATTGTCCACCACGGGCCCCCTTACGTTGTGGCAAGCTTCGGGGCCACTTCCTGGAGTCGTGGAGTTCTTCCATTACTAGTACGGTACATTACGTTAAAGCGTGTTTAAAAAAAAAGTTGTTTTAACATACATAAATATCAATTATTAACAGGTAAGGGACCCTAAGCCATCGTAACTGCCCTCATTCCACCAAGTGTCGCAGCAAATTCTCAAACTCACTTCGTTTTTTTACGGGGCGTTAAAGAAGCCGCGAGCCGCCGCGGAAAATATAAGAGGGCGCCGTTTCAAAACAAAGATATAATAATCATCTCACAATCACCATCATTATTATTAAATTGCCCGTGTTAGAACAGTAAACGGTTAGCTGCCTTCAATTCCACCACGCTCATCTCACCGTTGAAGTCGCCCGTGTCGGCCACCACCACCGTGTAGGTCTTCAGCTGATCCAGGACGGACGACATCGCGCACTCTATATAAGGGGTGGTGGTGGTGTGAGGGGGAAAGTTGCCTTGAGGTTAATTACTTTGCAAATTAATTGCGGGGAAAAGGCCGCAAATGTAACGCCCTCACGAACACGCCGCGCGAATTGGGACCCACTAACTTCCGGCGCGCGGCGCCTTATATGGACGGCCTGTGCCGCGCGCTCATTGGCCGGCCGACAGCGGTCGCTGAGCTCCTATTGGTCAACTCGGGCTACGGCATCGCGGGTTCAATCACGAAACGCGATTCGAAATTCGAACGGGGGGGTGGGGGCGGCGACGGCTACGGTGGTCCCTTTGGAACGATGACGTAGCGCGATTTGGTAACTGTCATCTCACTGGGTTCCTCCGTGTCTGCGTGTTCTGACGAAGAGTTATTGCCCGAAACATCGCTTATTACATGTTCTTTACGAGTAAGGCAACAATCGCGTTATGGCCGTGTTGAGTATTACAAAAAAATAATTTAAAATAATACTCGGCACGCGTGGAGTATTTTTTTAAAAATAGTATTATTATTTTTTAATACTAAACACTTATTAAAAATAATAATACTAAACACGCGTGTTGAGTATTGAACACCTCCCCCCCCCACTGGGGAGACAAAGGCGGCCGGGCGTATCGCTGGTCACACACAGCCAGCCCATCGTGTGCCCCGTCGGCCTTCACTGCCTCACGAGGGCTCTGAAATTATCCAGAATGAAAACGCACTTCTTTACAGCTGCGTTGTGACTTCAGTCTGTTAGACTTCCCGCCCGCACCTCCGATAAGCACTTGTTGGCTATGTACGGTGCGAAAGAAGTTAAACATGCATAGACTCGCACAGAGACCCATAGACTCACCCAGAGACACACACACACAGAGGCCCACATACTAACACAGAGACCCACAGACTCACACAGAGACCGATAGACTCACACAGAGACCGGCAGACTCACAGAGACCCACAGACTCACACAGAGACCCACAGACTCCCACAGAGACCCACAGACTCACACAGAGACCCATAGACTCACACAGAGACCCATAGACACACAGAGACCCACATAATCACACAGAGACCCATAGACTCACACAGAGACCCATAGACTCACACCGAGACCCACAGACTCACACAGAGACCGATAGACTCACACAGAGACCCATAGACTCACACAGAGACCCACAGACCCACACAGAGACCCACATACTCACACAGAGACCCACAGACTCAAACAGAGACCCACAGACTCACAGAGACCCATAGACTCACACAGAGACCCACAGACACACACAGAGACCCACAGACTCACACAGAGACCCACAGACACATACAGAGACCTATAGACTCACACAGAGACCCATAGACTCACATAGAGACCCACAGACGCACACCGAGACCCATAGGCTCACACAGAGACCCACAGACTCACCCAGAGACCCATAGGCTCACCCAGAGACCCACAGACTCACACAGAGACCCACAGACTCACACAGACCCATAAACTCACACAGAGACCCACAGACTCACACAGAGACCGATGAGCGCGGTTGACCATGTACCGTGGTTGCTACATAAGTTCAACCACGCGGTAACATCACAGCACTAACCCCCAACAGTCTGTGAAGGCTTACACGGGATGAGAGGGTATGGGGGATCTTTGTGCATGCCAGGCACATGGCGTGATCGTGGTGGTGGTGGTGATGATGGTGGCGTCACTTTTATAACGTGAACACATGAGATTAATTTGTGCGTGGCTGAACAATGGGGGTGCTTGTTGCGTTGGGTGCATTGCGAAACTTTGTAAAGCCGGGGGAGTGGGGAGCGGCTTTTTGTTTTTTGTTAACTCACGGTTATTCAGCGCCGGCTAACACAAAAAAAGGTTAAATCTGAATATTTTGTTTTAACACGTAGGAACGAAACAGGAGGATTTCTCCACAAATCTGGCTGTCGCCTGATGAAGCTGGTTGTAATTACTCGCGAAACGTCGTACTCAGATTGTAAATGTTGTGGCTTTGCGCTCCAACACACAACCGGTGTGGCTGTACTAGTACACTACACTATACACTACACTACTATACACTACTATACACTACACTACTATACACTACACTATACACTACACTATACACTACACTATACACTACACCACTATACACTACTATACACTCCACTACTATACACTATACACTACACTATACACTACACTACTATACACTACACTATACACTGCACTACTATACACTACACTACTATACACTCCACTACTATACACTACACTACTATACACTACACTATACACTGCACTACTATACACTACACTATACACTATACTACACACTATACTACTATACACTACACTATACACTATACTACGATACACTACACTACTATACACTACACTATACACTGCACTACTATACACTATACTACACACTATACTACTATACACTACACTATACACTATACTACGATACACTACACTACTATACACTACACTATACACTACACTATACACTATACTACGATACACTACACTATACACTAGTGCTGTGCTAGTAACGAATTAGCCAAGTTCTGTTTACGTGACAAACCTTACTAGTTGGCTGTGTCGGGTGGTGGCGGGTTTAACGACACATTCACGCGCTCTAACCCAAAAAAACCCCCTCTATTATGGCTGAATATTTATACTAGAGAAATCCGATGAGCTATAAAGCTCTTTTTTTCACAGACGTCCAAAAAAAATACGCTAAGCGGCCGGCAACAGCCAGCACTATTGCGTGGCGCAAATCGACGAGGGAGTTTACACATTCCTGCAGAGGGAGCTGGTAGGAACGTTGGCTTGCTCGGTCAATGGCCAGGGTCAACGGCGGCACCACGTGGTGTATTCCGCAAATATGCCCGACTGTGAGGGCGGGCACAAGCCGGCGTGAGTAGGTTAAACGTTGAGTTTTATAAGGGCACCACGGGGTGACCAGCCCCACCCCACCCTCCCCACCCCTCCCACCCCCCACCAAGTCCCACCCTCCCCACCCAGCCCCTCCCCACCCTCCCCACCCAGCCCCTCCCCTCCCATTTTTGGATGCACGACGGACAGACACAATAATCCCCTGTGGGCTGGTGCAACCAGGAGGTTCCTACCAGTAATACGCGTCTTGAATCGAGCAAGGTGTCTTATCACGAAAACTTCAAATCAAGAAGGTGTCTTATCGTAATAAGAGTTACTACCTTCTGAGGGAAGAGACGATGATGTTAACTACCTCGCCTGGTATACAGGAAGTCGTGGGTTCGATCCCGACCCTGACACCTGCTGCTGTATATTTGGAGTTTGCGCGTCTCTCATTCCCCGTGGTCGCGTGGATTTTTCTCCGGGTCCTCCGTGTTTTTCCTCCACATTTAGAATCAACATCACTGCTATAAACTTCCACACGATGATGATTAGCCACTCGGTTGAGCTGTCATTTGTGGCCGTGTCGCTTCTGAAAAAGGGGCTGCATAGCGCAGTGGAGCCTTAACTGGTAAAATAAAAATAATAGTTTATATTCTTGGTTCTTTCGGTAAAGTCACGTTGAAGGGAAACAATAAAATAAATATAAAACAATAAAATTCTCACGACGTTTCGACTGCAACACAAGCAGTCATCATCAGGTGTGAAAACCAACGGCAAGAAACATTTGAAAGAAGTAGCGGTTTGTATTTATTTATTTTTAAACGTTAGCACCACGGAGAGCGATTTGACAGTTTGTTTAGATGGACGAGTCCATCTATGTTCGGAAAAGAGGAGGGGGAAGACGAAAAATTAATGTATGCTGTCTGAAAGCCACCGTAAGCGTGAACAATCAATTAAGACCCGAAATGGTTTATCAAATCCTTCCAATGATTGCTAAGCCAGAATCCATCTTCTCGGTTGAAATTGTCTCTGTGTTTGTATATGTGGATAGCCTCATGAACGATCTTTAAAAGTGCATTGAAAAATGTTGATCTTACTGATACTCCTACTGTTATGGAGTGACTCAAGCTGCCAGCTATGGGCTGCAAAGTTTGGTCGTACATGTTACGTATATCATTTATTGTTAAATTTGAATCACAGTTCCTATGATCACTGCTACATTTATTTTAAAGTTTTATTTTGGTGATTTCGAAAACGTTTGGTTTAGCCATGTTTGTTTGTTGTAGTACAGAGTTAGCCTGACAACTTTAATCTAAATTGTCTCATGGTTGTTATTGTTCGACTTGTATCCTACTGGGATTTTTGCACACAGCGTTGAAATACGGTGCTTTTTTCTGGAAGAATTTGCTGTTTTTTCCTGGATTTTTCTGTTGCGAGCAGTCACTTTAAGATGTTTTCTTGTTCACGTTTTTGTTTGTTGCGGTTGCACCCGAGTGAAGAGCCGCATGGCTCACAGGGCTATACCTAATAAATGAAACTGAAAAACTGAGTTGGAGGCAGTCGCCCTCCAGCTACAATGGAGGGCAGAGGAGCGACGCTCACAACAACGGGCGGAGCGCCGGGCGGATAAAACGCAGCGAGTTGGCACACTGTGGAGAGCACAGCTGGTGCGTGCACGTGCCAGCCATCTCAGTCAACCCGTGGCAGCTGGGGGATCTGTCCCGTGACCTCCTGCCAGCATGGAGCCTTCGACACTCAACGTGACCCAGCCTCAACGTGCACCTAGCCTGGCACAAGCGCCGTAGTGATATCCGCTTTAAATTTTGATTTAAAGCTTTCGTGAATGCAGTGATTAATATTCTTGGTTCTTTCGGTAAAGTCACGTTGAAGGGAAACAATATATTTTATTATTTTATTGTTTTCCTTCAACGTGACTTTACCGAAAGAACCACGAATATGATATCCGCTTTGTTGTTGATAGGGCGGTGTCGTGGTTAGCGCATTGCGCTGTGAACCTCAAGTGACGAACATCTGAGTGGGTTACTGGGGGTCTGTCTCTCACGATCGACTCAACCTTAAATGAGTACCTGGTGCGATGTGTCAAATGTCAGCAATGGGCAGACAAAGAGCTTCATAGCTTATCGGATTCCTCCGGTATTAGTCGATATTCCGATTCTGAAAGCAGGTTGTGCGGAATCTTACACGGGCCATTCTTCAACGTGAGGTCGTCAGAATCAGAATACAAACACGATAGCAGTGCAAAGTACAAGACAGGCAAACACACAGGGGCGGAGCCACAGGGGGGGCTGGGGGGGGCTCGCCCCCCCCCCCCCTGAAATTTTGGGAAAGTCGGTAATCGGAATAACCGGATATCCGGCTGCTGCAAAATGCTGCAGGCTGCCACCTCGTGCTGCCCTGCAGGTTGCCACCTCGTGTGCTGCCCTGCAGGCTGCCACCTTGTGCTGCCCTGCAGGCTGCCACCTTGTGCTGCCCTGCAGGCTGCCACCTTGTGTGCTGCCCTGCAGGCTGCCACCTTGTGTGCTGCCCTGCAGGCTGCCACCTTGTGTGCTGCCCTGCAGGCTGCTTGAGCGGCAGCCTTTCCAACTTATCGAACTTATTATTAGCCACATCAGCGGCTCCGACCTATTAATAAACTCCGCGTTCAAATCCAATAAAATTTGTTTTATACATTTGTGGTGCCCATTGGAAAACATAAACACTGGATATCTCAGAATATTGAAGTCAGCCCCCCCAAAGTCAAAATCCTGGCTCCGCCCCTGTATAAAACACATCACCCAAAACGCAAACAAATACAACGCTAACCATCCCCCTCATCCTAGCAGGCAAAGCCCCCACTGAGGTTTTAAACTTATTTTTCAGAAGCCAACCTGGCCACAAAGGAACACTTCGCATGACACGAACGCAGACTTGCACACGACGGTTGGAATAAAAAATAAAAATTTGCAAACCGAAATTTAAATATATTAAGGGTTTTATTTTATTATGATGCTCTAAGCAGGCACACCGAAATCTGAATCAACGGCAATTTAAAACGCAACTGTTTAAACAAAGGGCAATATAATATATATAGCGGCGCTGTGTGTGTGTGGAACTTCCAAAACAAAAAAACGATATCGAGTTATAATTTACAAAGCGTGTGTCAAAATCGACGCAGCAAATCTTTGCACCGACCGCGCTTTTGCAACAAAAAGAGAGAGAGAAATAAATGGGAGTCATAAAAACATGATTTCCACCACCCCCCCCCCCCAAGCCGAGAAGCAGAATGCAAACACAACGAGGCCAAAACAGCGACCGCCACCACCGATCACCGTGAATGAAATACTGATCTCGGGATCCACAGAAGACAAGAGAGAGAGAGGAAAAACAAGTGTGAAAAAAATATCATTAGCTCAGTGCGGGGCCTTACCTGGTGAAATAAAACAAAATATCTTGACTTAAAGCTTTCGTGACTGCAGGAATTCATATGCTTTGCGTCTTTCGGTAAAGTCACGTCGATAGGTTCAAAGAAAATAACAAAAATAACAAACATTTTCCCAAAAAACTACCGTAGTTTTTTTGTTATTTTCTTTGAACCGATCGACGAGACTTAACCGAAAGACCAAAATAATAATAAAATATATAGTTTATTTAAATTTTGATTTAAAGCTTTCGTGACTGCAGGGATTCATATTCTTGGTTCTTTCGGTAAAGTCAGCTGTTGATGATTGCTTGTGTTGCAGTCGAAACGTCGTGAGAATGTTATTGTTTTATATTTTTATTATTTTATTGTTTCCCTTCTACGTGACTTTGCCGAAAGAACCAAGAATATAACGTAATACAGGTTTGGTTTTTTTGGGGTGAGACCGCGTAAATGTAAATGTGTCGTCAAACTCGCCACCACCCAACACAGCCAACTAGTAAGGTTCGTCACGTAAACAAAACGTGGCCAATTCGTCACGAGTACGGCACACACTGGTGTGTGCGCGTGCGTGTTGGAGAGCAAATCCACAACATTTACAAACTTAAAGTACGACGTTTCGCCAGCAATTACAAGCCGGCTTCGTCAGGCGACAGCCAGATTTCGTGTCGGCAGACGGATCTCTAACGACGCGTTTATATCTACGCGATCTAAAACACAGAAAAAAAAACCCACCCCTACATTGTGGATGACATTGATCACGGAAGCCTACTGCGCGTTAAACCGATTATTATAATTAGAACAAAATCTTTAAGACGAAGGTCATACCAGGAGGCCCGCACAGCCAGAAATATTCGCGGTGGCAACGCCGAATTCGCCCGTGAGGGCCACGCCACCACCGCCGATGATGGTGATGTTGTTGATGATTCCCCCACGGCAAGCAAAGGCTCCGTCGGTCGGCTTCAATGCGAAATTATTTTGGCACTGCGGGGGGGGGGGGGGTAAGACGGAACGGACAGGAATGGGGGAGCGGGGGACGGTGTGGGAAAACCCGCTGACGATGGTGAAACTCGTGCAGGCTGAGCAGCGTGGACTTAACCGTCTTAAGAGTGGTGGGGCGTATGATGGATTATATTTATACGCGTTCGTGAGAAATATTAAGTTTGTAACTATTAAATAAACGCCGCGATGTGTTCCCGCCCACGTGTTGCTCCGTTTTCTATACAAATATCAAAATATAAATGGCACGGATGATACATTTTTTCTCGTTGTTATTTTCTTATACCTATTTTTTTTCTCATTTTTTTCTTATATATTTGTTTTATTTTTTCTTGCAAGTTATAGTTATGTACAAAAAAATTACTCGTCTTTTAGTTTTGTACACAATCTGTGGAAAACATATACCCATCGTCGTTATTAAAGACACGAAGGCTTTGACATATATACTTTTTGTTCTTTTAGGAAATCCTTCTCGGAGGCGAACTGCGCATCGGTCACGTGACGTCTCAATCGCTCTCTCCTCTCTTCGCGACGTCTTCGCACACGCACGCACACGCACACACGGAGAGAGAACTCCACGTAGCGCCTGTGAGCGCTCGCTCTCTCCGTCAGACACCGCCTTTTTGCGCGTTCAGTTTCGTCGTGACCACCCCAACCCGCGCCTCCGATTAGCACGGTTGGCTACGTACGGCGCGAAAGAAGTTCAACGGGCGCGTGCGCACACGATGCAACGGCACTGCGACGGTTCACGTGGCGAGGAAATTACGGAACCGTGGGTTTTGTCCCGCAGCAATCCCGGGTTTTCTCACCGAGGCGAACGTTGTGCGTTTTTCATTTGACCGGTGAGAGTGAACCGGTCCCACGGTTATTCTATTTATTATGCTCAGGCCAATCGCTTTTCCGCTTTCCCCCGTGCGTTCCACCGAGTTGTTCCGGCGCGAAGCCGCGACCGTTCCCGCCCCGCTTTGCTGGTCGGGAGCTCGCTCGGGAAACTTGCCACGGCGAAGCCGCTCAAGTTTCCCGAAGTAGCTCCCGCGGAATTTGGAGCTGAGAGGCGAGCCGCAGCGGAGAACGCCGAAAACGCAGCGGGCGCAAGTGGGGGGAAAAAGCGCCGGTTGGGACGGGCCCTGGTGCGAGGATTGGAATTTAGGCCCCCATCCTCTCCCCCCCCCCCCCCGGTTCAATTTTGTCCTCCCATTCGCAGGCCCGATTATGTGTGCCCCCCCACAAGTGGCCGGTGGGCCGTATGCGGTTGCGTAGCCTGCACACTTGAAGGGCTAGCCACAACCGCCGGGCTCACGCCAACTCGGGCCATCCTCGCGGGCTTTTGGCTAAGACATCGAACAAAGCCGGCGGTCACCGCGTCGTCGCGCGGCACTTTCGGATGCGCTGCTTCCGCGGCCGTCTGGAACGCTCTTCCCTTCCGATGTTAGGGGACCACTGGGAGCTATGCAGCAGTCTTACATCACCGTCTAGATTGACAAACTCATATCTTTCTAACTGCTTTTGGGGTTTGGCTTGTCGTCCTTCCCGCCCGCCCGCCCACCCGGGCCTCCGATTAGCCACGGTTGGCTACGTACGGTGCGAAAGAAGTTCAACATACACGTGCGTTTAGCGTGAACACGTGACCGAATCCGGGCAGCCCCCGAGCGTCACGGTTCTCTTTCGAGAGAGAGGCGAGGGGGGGCAGGAGGCCTCAACTGGAAGTTTTTTTTAAACCAATTCCTTGTTTCAAAGGGCCTACCCTCCTCGCTCCCTCCCTGCACGGCGCTGTAACAGGATAAAATGAATCCGCGACAGAATGATAAATTATGCTCAATATTTTAGGCCCATGCACGGAGTAATTGGCCGTGGTTTTGGCCATGCAAGGGAAAATGGGACGGGAATCGACGTCATTTTTTACGATCCAATGCTCGATTAAAGGGGCCTCGTTCGAGCACGGATCGAGCATGGATCGAGCATGGATCGAGCATGGATCGAGGATGGATCGAACATGGATCAAGCTGTGATAATGAGAATGCACATTTAAAAAAAAATCATTCTAGTCAATCCTGTAACGTGCTTTCTGGATCTAAAGAGACGATTTGTGGATCGGAAAAAGCCCTCGCATTAAGGTCGCCCCTTCACGCCAATTGGCTTCCTTCCGCATAGACACACCACGTAAGGCCCGAGTGGCAGTGTGATATCTCTTGGTGTGTGTGTGTTGTGGCCTTTTTGTTGTAGTAGTTGTTAATGTTACCAGGTGAGGCCCACACTGAGTGTATAATCGCCCTTTTTTTGTTTAGAAACGATCTGGCCAAACAAATGAGAGCTCAACGAAGCGGCTTACCATCATCGCGTGGGAATTCATCACGGCCGAATACTCCAAAACGTGCCACGTCGGTTCTAAATGTGCCGCAAGACCCCGAGGAAAATCCACGCGACCACGGAGAGAGACGCAAACTCCAAATATACAGCAGCAGGCGTCAGGGTCTGGATCGAACCCACGACATCCTGTATACCAGGCGAGGTAGTTAACATCTCCTAGCCACCGTGATGATGATGAGAGACACAAACTCCAAATATACAGCAGCAGGTGTCAGGATCAGGATCGAACCCACGACCTCCTGGACACCAGGCGAGGTAGTTAACATCTCCCCATGGGGGAAGCGATAGAGACACGAAAACTAAAAATATACAGCAGGCGTCAAGGTCGGCATCGAACCCACGGCCTCCTGTATACCAAGCGAGGTAGTTAACATCTCATAGCCACCGCGGCGCCTTAGTAACCTAGGGGGGAGGCGGCAAGGAGGAGGGGGGCGGCAGTGATCTTGATTGGGCCGCAATGTCAAAGAGGGTGGCTTTAGAATGTTCAGGCATCACGATAGGTGTCACGTGCTCACCGAGGCACCGCCCGGAGGTCCCAAGGCGCCACGGGGTCAACGCATGCGTGGCCCCGCATCTGCGACTGCAGCTGCACACGTCACGGCGCAGAACTACTGCCCTTTACCCACGAGCCAATTACCCGCGGATTTCCCAGAATTCACTTCGGGGAAATCGACGCCACGACTCCCGATTGTCCGTAATGCTTTGAGGCACGAGCGGAGTTGGTGGCAAAAATTCTTCCAAATATCTGCGAAATGTTTTTGGGAGAGGGGGTGTGTGGAGGAAGGGGGAGGGGGCAGCGGCGGGTTTGTGGCCCTTAAATTTGCCACGTTTCGGAAATGCGAGGACGGCGTGGATTACGCGACGTTGGACTGCGATAATCGTACGACCTACGTGACTTTACCGAGAGAACCAATGAGTATGGATTCCTGCAGTCACAAAAGCTTCAAATCAAGATTGAGTGGTGGGAAGTTTAAATGTTACATCCATCTGAGCACCCGGCCGCCACATCATCCCATCGCGCAGGGCAACAGGGACACCTCCCATCAAATGTCGCTCTGTGGCACCGCTGACGTTAACCAATCACCGGGGGGGGGGGGGGGGGGGGTGAGGCAGGAGGGGCCAGAGTCGGTTTGCCAAGTCGCGGTCACGAACTCCGATTCACGCGTAGGGGAAGGGTCGTCGTTTTGTCGTCCAATTTTTTTTTGTTGGCAAAAATGAAAAAAAAGATTGCGACCCGGCATCTCCCTTAGCGACGAGTGTGGGCAGCCTGCCAAGGCGGACCGCACTTACGTAGAGGTGGCTAGGAGATGTTAACTACCTCGCCTGGTATACAGGAGGTCGTGGGTTCGATCCCGACCCTGACGCCTGCTGAATATTTAGAGTTTGCGTCTCTCTCTCATCATCATCACCATCACGGTGGCTAGGAGATGTTAACTACCTCGCCTGGTGTACAGGAGGTCGTCGCTTCGATCCCGACCCTGACGCCTGCTGAATATTTAGAGTTTACGTCTCTCTCTCTTATCATCACCATCACGGTGGCTAGGAGATGTTAACTACCTCGCCTGGTGTGCAAGAGGTCGTGGGTTCGATCCCGACCCTGACGCCTGCTGCTGCTGCTGCATATTTGGAGTTTGCGGCGTCTCGCTCACCCCGTGGCCACATGGACGTTTCTCCGGGTTCTCCGGTTTTTCCCTCCGCGTTTAGAATCAACGTCGGCACGAGCTTAAGAGCATTTGGGCTGCTCGAATTGCCCACACGACGATTATGACGACGATGATAAGCCACTTACGCTGAGGCTCTCATTTGTGATAGCCAGGTCGCTTCTGAAAAAGAGTTATTACAATAGCTCAGCGTGGGCCTTAACTGGTAAAATAAAATAAAAAGTTCTGTTTTGGTTTGATTACACCGCGATATGCACAGGGGTCAAAGTTCGCATTTGGGCCTCACGCAAAAGGGACTGCCCCCCCCCCACGTGGCATTCTGCAGCCGGGCCTCCAGCCGCAGGCCTTCGAAGGGAGCTCTGGGCGGCCCTGATCGTCGTCTGATTCGATTCGCGATAATTGTATCGTCCCGTTTTTGCAAAATATCGCGATCACCCGTGGGGTTCATTCCGCTTGTTGTTGGCCTCAACCCTTCCTGCTTCCCAACAAAATGTTTCCGAAATAACAGGGCAGGAATTTCATTATTTTTTCGCACAATAACCTTACGATCTGTTCTAGAGCCCCCCCCCGCCCCAAAAAAAAATGAAACCGCGGCAACCCTATCCCCCCTCCCATCACCGTTCAGTCAAGTCCGTAGGACACTTCACGTGAATGCGTTGTAACATTGATTTGAAGCTTTCGTGACTGCGGGAATCCAAACTCTTTGGTTCTTTCGGTAAAGTCCACGTAAGTTAGAAATGAAATCAAATAAAACAAAACACGACGTTTCGATCGCAACACGAGCGGTCGTCATCAGGCACATGAGTCAGCCGCTAAAGGCAAAATGTTTATAAGGTTTTTGAGGATGGGCGTAGCCCGAGTGTATCAACAACACCAGTTTGCCTTCAGAGGCCGACTCCCTTGCCCGATGACGACCGCTTGTGTTGCGATCGGAACGTCGCGATTTGTTTGATTTTGTTTCTAACTTACGTGACTTTACCGAAAGGACCACAGAGTATGGCTTTGTAACATGTTTTTTGCAGAGTAGCTAACGTTTTGCGCCATGCGCGCGCGCGCGCTCGAGATTGAGAGGTCGAATCGGCGGGAAGACGCCCGGCTTGGGCTGTGTGTCCGGAGAGCCGCAGTGGAAATAAAAACGACTCTCGCCTCGGGGTTCACCTCTGCGCGCGAAACGCGCCAAGACGAGACGAAAGCGTGAACACGCAAGTTGCATCTTACGCGGGAAAACTGAAGTCGCCCCATAATCGCCACAGCGTGAGATGCAACATCGCATCGGCGCGAGGAGATTGTGTCGCTGCAACCCCGCGCCAGGAAGGGCATGGAAACGGCATCCTCCTCCACCCCCTCCTCCTCCTCCACCCCCTCCTCCTCTACCTCCTCCACCCCCTCCTCCTCCTCCACCCCCTACTCCTCCTCCACCCCCTACTCCTCCACCCCCTCCACCCCCTCCTCCTCCACCCCCTCCACCCTCCTCCACCCTCCTCCACCCCCTCCTCCTCCACCTCCTCGCTACCCAGTTCTACACATCCTCCTCCTCGTCTTATTAAATCATTTGTTGGGTACCTCCTCCAAGAGGCCTGCTAGTACGGCCCGTAAGGATGATCGCAGCACAACAACTAAACAAAACTCAACAAAACAAAACTCAACAAAACTAAACTCAACAAAACAAAACTAAAACTCAACAAAACTCAACAAAAACAAAACTCAACAAAACTAAAACTCAACAAAAACAAAACTCAACAAAACAAAACTCAACAAAACTAAAACTCAACAAAACTAAACAAGACTCAACAAAACTAAAACTCAACAAAGCTAAAACTCAACAAAACTAAAACTCAACAAAACTCAACAAAACTAAAACTCAACAAAACTCAACAGACACCGCCGCACGCGGCGCACACGACCGCCGGTTTAGTGTCAGCCGCGTGAATCTCGGGGGGTTGTGCGTGCCGAACTGGCTTCACGTGCGTCAAGTCGTCGTGTCAGCACCGCACAAGTATTTCGAGCTTTCCAATGCCACCCCCCGTGGGGGGGGAGGGGGTCCGGGTTCGATCTATCTGCGCTGACGCGGTGTAGAGGGGGTATTTCTTTTTTTTTTGCGGGGGGGGAGGTCAACGTAACGACGAATTCATCGACAGCGAGCAGAGCGTGAACCGAGAAGCGTGAAATCGGCGAGCCTCGGCCTGACCGACCTGGGTGGGGGGTTCAGCCCCCGCCCGTCGAGAGAGAGAGAGAGGAGAGAGAGAGAAAGATAGCGACCCGAATCAAAGCGAGCATCAGGGAAGGGGCCTTTGTCGACAGATTAAGAAGAAAAAGTGGACGACTGCGGCCCGCTTAAATCGGCGGAAGGGTACGACACCTCTTTAAAGTATCGGTTAACAACAATCGCTCGTCGACGAGGTTTGACGAGGTTTGACCCATCCGGCTGGTGGACTCCAACGTACAGGGATGGCATTCTATATCTCTTTGGTGATCTCCACAATGAATTGCCTCTCTCCGCCCCCCCCCCCCCCCAAAAAAAAAACACTTTTGTTCCTTTGCATATTCATTGATGTTTTAATTAAACCCTTACTTAATTTTTTCTTAGATAATTAAATGGGGGGAGGGCGGGTGGGGTCACGAGACCTCTGGACCACCCGCCCTGCACAGTTAACCTCGTTGTCAACGACGGCGCTGCGGAGTGCCATACACGCAGAGTTTACGAAGAGGTTTTGAAAGTCATAGTTGTGGAGATGAAGGCTGACAAGGCGATGAGTGAATCCGAACAAACGCTCTCTCTCTCTTAGATTTGTTTAGATTTAATAAACATTTTAACATAAGTATATATTTATTTATTTTTGAAGCACGGACAACGAATGTTTCTGTAGCTTGCCGATCCCGTGCCCCAATACTGGACGCGCGTGAAAAAAACAAAGAGCTTCACAGCTCATTGGATTTCTTCCCGCGGTCTAAATTTGGGATTCTGACTCCGAACTTCTCTACGGCATGGACGTTCTCTTTGCTCTCCGATCGACGATTGACTCTCGAGAGCTTCGTTGTCTCCACAGTGGAGAGATGTTAACCACCTCGCCTGGTACGCAGGAGGTCGTGGGTTCGATCCTGACAACGACGCCTGCCACTGCTGTATATTTGGAGATTGCATTTTCTCTCTCCACGTGGAGAGATGTTAACAACCTCGCCTGGTAAGCAGGAGGCCGTGGGTTCGATCCCGACCCTGACGATGCCTGTTGTATATTTGGAGTTTGCGTGTCTCTCTCATCATCATCAGGGTGGCTATGAGATGTTAACTACCTCGCCTGGTATACAGGCGGTCGTGGGTTCGACCCCGACGCCTGCTGTATATTTGGAGTCTGCGTGTCTCTCTCTCTCTGTCCCCGTGGTCGCGTGGATTTTTCTCCGGGTCCTCCAGATTTTCCCTCCGCATGTAGAATGAACGTCACCACGCGTTTAAGAGTATCTGGCCGCTGTAAATGTCCACGCGATGACGACGAGGCCACTTTGTTGGGCTACCATTTGTGACAGCCGGGTCCGCTTGTGAAATAAAATTGCTGCATAGCTCGGTAGGGCATTACCTCTCAAAATTAAAAAAAAGAAATGTTTATGGTTTTACAGTTAATAAGCACACGCGCGCACATACGTAGCGGGGCACAACCCGCGATCGCAATCGGAAGAGCTGCTTTACGGACAGCAGCAGCAGCAGCGGCAGCAGCGGCAGCGCAACCCGCGAAAAGCCTGCTCAGGACAGACTCGTTATCATTCACATCTGGGCCCACTCACTCGAGTCACCACCGTCCGTAGCAACGTGACTGACCGGGTGGGGGGAGGGGGGGGGGGATGAGGAATAGCGAAGAGTCGGTGAGAACGGGAGAACCTCAACCCGCCGTTTGTGACCAGCGGTTCTTCACCTGGGGTGCGAGGCATGGACACATTTTATCTTTTAAGGTAAATCATGGAAAACACAGAAATTACGCACGGGCAACGCGAGCAGCGACCCACTTTGTTTCATCAAACGATGGAGAACCAAAGGGGGGTCCAAAGGCTGCAGCGAAGGTGAAGAACCGCTGGTCTAGAAGCATCATCCAGCAGTATCCCACTGTCTTGTGTGACGACGACGACGACGATGCTGACGACGATGCATTTATGAACATTTTACCTTTTTTTACGATTGAGAACGAAAATGCGTGCGCCGCAGCAGCAAGGCTGCGGTAAAGGTTAAGAACCGTTGCCTTGTGACGAACGCTGTGTAGGGGCGGTGGTGTATGGTGGTGTGGGGGGGGGGGTGGGTAACGTGATCATGCGCGTTGTTGCGTGTTGCCGTGAGATTAACGATACAAATAATTTGATTTATTTCCGCCCCCCGCCCCCCCCCCCAACTGCCACATCCGTGCCGTGGCGGTGACGTCGTCGCCCAACGCCGTGGCTCCGGTTGCTTTTTCCACTGCCCGTTTTGCCGTGCCGAGCCGGCACCGGATCCGGAACCAAACTGGCGCTACGCGCGCTGGCTTTCCACGCGAGACATCCGCTGGTGTAT